>NC_088220.1:89910487-89932987 GCF_036934945.1 Oncorhynchus masou masou | reverse complement strand
CTCTTCCCACATTGATAGGGACCTCTTTTCTCTTCCTACAGTAGTAGGGACCTCTTTTCTCTTCCCACAGTAGTAGGGACCTCTTTTCTCTTCCCACAGTAGTAGGAACCTCTTTTCTCTTCCCACAGTGGTAGGGACCTCTTTTCTCTTGATCGGTGTACACTTTTTTATTTATGGATTTTTGTTTCATGTTTGTTAATAATCATTTGCTTGCTTCTTTATAAATACTTACATGTATGTGTGATTGCGTGTGTGATGGTGAAAATACATTACATTTAATTTGTGTCATCATTGTTTTTAATAATAAATATTTGACATGGACAATATCAACAGGATAATTGGCAATTAACCCTGGATCACTCCTCACAAAGCCATCTACAATTTGGACTGATTTGGTTCTTTTGGATTACAAACAGTGAATGTTGTCACCCCCATAATATATAACTTCAAGCTAAGGGCTCTAAACCCAATCAACATACTGTTTTAAGATTTAAGAAAATCTTTTATTCTTTTAAATCTTGTTTTTTATTTTTGAAACAGATTTTTTTGCTCCATCAATTTTTTTTCTTCTAATTATTGTCCGGTAGTTGATGATGGTATGATGTCACAGACAGAGCTTCCCATACAGTTAATGACATCATACCATATAGTTAATGACATCTTCCCATACAGTTAATGACATCATACCATACAGTTAATGACATCGTACCATACAGTTAATGACATTGTACCGTACAGTTAATGACATCATACCATACAGTTAATGTAATCATACCATACAGTTAATGACATTGTACCATACAGTTAATGACATCATACCATACAGTTAATGACATCATACCATACAGTTAATGACATCGTACCATACAGTTAATGACATTGTACCGTACAGTTAATGACATCATACCATACAGTTAATGTAATCATACCATACAGTTAATGACATTGTACCATACAGTTAATGACATTGTACCATACAGTTAATGGCAATGTACCATACAGTTAATGACATCATACCATACAGTTAATGACATCATACCATACAGTTAATGACATCATACCATACAGTTAATGACATCATACCATACAGTTAATGACATCTCACCATGCAGTTAATGACATCATACCATACAGTTAATGACATCGTACCATACAGTTAATGACATTGTACCATACAGTTAATGACATTGTAACATACAGTTAATGGCATTGTACCATACAGTTAATGACATCATACCATACAGTTAATGACATCATACCATACAGTTAATGACATCATACCATACAGTTAATGACATCATACCATACAGTTAATGACATCATACCATACAGTTAATGACATCATACCATACAGTTAATTACATTGTACCATACAGTTAATGGCATTTTACCATACAGTTAATGACATCATACCATACAGTTAATGACATCATACCATACAGTTAATGACATCATACCATACAGTTAATGACATCATACCATACAGTTAATGACATTGTACCATACAGTTAATGACATCATACCATACAGTTAATGACATCGTACCATACAGTTAATGACATCTTCCCATGCAGTTAATGACATCATACCATACAGTTAATGACATCATACCATACAGTTAATGACATCATACCATACAGTTAATGACATCATACCATAGCTTTAATGACATCATATCATACAGTTAATGACATCTTACCATACAGTTAATGACCTTGTACCATACAGTTAATGACATCATACCATAGCTTTAATGACATCGTACCATACAGTTAATGACATTGTACCATACAGTTAATGACATCATACCATACAGTTAATGACATCATACCATACAGTTAATGACATCGTACCATACAGTTAATGACATCATACCATAGCTTTAATGACATCATATCATACAGTTAATGACATCATACCACACAGTTAATGACATCTTACCATACAGTTAATAACATTGTACCATACAGTTAATGACATTGTACCATGCAGTTAATGACATCATACCATACAGTTAATGACATTGTACCATACAGTTAATGACATTGTACCATACAGTTAATGACATCATACCATACAGTTAATGACATTGTACCATACAGTTAATGACATCATACCATACAGTTAATGACATTGTACCATGCAGTTAATGACATCATACCATACAGTTAATGTCATCGTACCATACAGTTAATGACATTGTACCATACAGTTAATGACATCATACCATACAGTTAATGACATCATACCATAGCTTTAATGACATCATTTCATACAGTTAATGACATCATACCATACAGTTAATGACATCATACCATAGCTTTAATGACATCATTTCATACAGTTAATGACATCATACCATACAGTTAATGACATCATACCATACAGTTAATGACATCATACCATACAGTTAATGACATCGTACCATACAGTTAATGACATCGTACCATACAGTTAATGAGATGTTAATTTGTTTTCAAGACAACGTTTACATTCATCATCCATTTTGGTCCACTGGGATGGTAATGGTGCCAGTTTCCAGCGCTGACACTCCATATCTGTATGTGAAATAGCTCCAGTCAGCGATCTAATGAGGCCCATGATGCTTTGTGGCGTATTAATCAGAAGGAGGGAAGGAGTTCCTGAGAGACTTGCAGGTCCAATAGACCAATACGACAATCACACACCAACCAGGGCTGTCCTCACAACATGTGAAAGAGCAAATCACCTCACAAAATGTATTTCTGACGCATTTTACAAAGGTGATTTAGATGTTTTGGTCGCGGCTAGAGGCCAGGAGACCTTTTCTAGGACAAACCACACCTTTCTTTGTCTTATTTCAATATTTTTGAACACGGTTTTAAGAAATATATTGCTATAAAGAGTTTCAAATCAAGCTATCTAACATTCATCTTGCAGAGAATAGTAGGTTATAGTATGTTTTTAGATAAGGAACAGTAAAATACTATAGGATGCCAGTTATTTACCATAGAACCAGGCTACACTGTGACAGTGTTGAGTTCAGACCATAATGTGTTTGATCAAAGAGCCAGTTTGAAGCTATTAACACTGAAACAGCACTGTCACACAAACACAAGTGTATTTGCATAAACTGAAAGTTCAGTGCTTTCCATGTCAGAAGTATCAGTGTTTTGCTATGTCAGCTGTATGTTCTGAAACAACTACAGCAAAACAATATTCGTTGTGTTTGTGGTCGATAAAAAAATAAAACATGTTTACCTTAGAGGTTTTTGAACATGAAACAATTTAACTTTTGAACATTGGTTGTTGGGATGGAGTACAACTTTGTGTGTGAGACTTTCTCCTGTGTCACCTTGTTTTCTTGTGATGTCTCTATATGCGTGCTAGTATGGCATTAGGTTGGTCTGAAGCTGCTGGTGAACTGTTTTCTTGCTGTACCCGCTGTATGGAAACACTGGAACACATCTTACCCAAGTAACGCCATTACTAACACTGACTTTCTCCTTCTCATCGACATCCTCCTCCACATCCTCCTCCACACCCCCCTCCTCCTCCTCCTCCTCCTCCTCCTCCACACCCCCCCTCCTCCTCCACATCCTCCTCCACACCCCCTCCTCCTCCTCCTCCTCCTCCACACCCCCCTCCTCCTCCACATCCTCCTCCACACCCCCTCCTCCTCCTCCTCCTCCTCCTCCTCCTCCACACCCCCTCCTCCTCCCCATCCTCATTGTCATCCACATCCTCCTCCTCCATATCCTCCTTCTCCTCCACCTCCTCCACATCCTCCTCCACACCCCCTCCTCCTCCCCATCCTCATCCTCCTCCACACCCCCTCCTCCTCCCCATCCTCATTGTCATCCACATCCTCCTCCTCCACATCCTCCTCCTCCACCTCCACATCCTCCTTGTCCTCCACCTCCACATCCTCCTCCACCTCCTTTCCTCCTCCCCATCCTCCTTGTCCTCCATGTCCTCCACCTCCACATCCTCCTCCACCTCCGTTCCTCCTCCCCATCCTCCTTGTCCTCCACGTCCTCCATGTCCTCCACCTCCACATCCTCCTCCACCTCCTTTCCTCCTCCACATCCTCCTCCACCTCCTTTCCTCCTCCACATCCTCCTCCTCCACCTCCACATCCTCCTTGTCCTCCACGTCCTCCTCCTCCACCTCCACATCCTCCTTGTCCTCCACGTCCTCCTCCTCCACCTCCACATCCTCCTCCTCCCCCTCCTCCTCCCCCTCCTCCACATCCTCCTCCTCCCCCTCCTCCACATCCTCCTCCTCCACTAGTTTCAATATTATTTACAGTATATGCTCAGGGATTCTTGAAAGAAGTTACAATCTCATTTGACACATGTGAAATATATATTTTGTCAGACCGAATTATGAGTTATCAAGGCATGTAAAAGTAAATCCCATTAATCTGTTTCACCTCTGTCAGACACCATAAAAGGCATTGTACTTTAACAATTGATATTTTGATTTAGACTTTTAGTTTAAGCCTATGTTGCAGAACAGAAAAACATATTTTTTCGGAATATTAACAAAACATGGATCTTAAGTGGTTAGCAGTCAGTGACAGATACTCTGAACAGATACTCTGAACATAAAAGTTCAATACAAACATTAGTAAAATACATGATTCATTCTAAAATCCCCAGTGAACAAATTTGATTGAGTTAATGTTTTACATTGTCTACAAAAATTGAATTTTTAATCTTCATTCAAGTGGAGTATAATTGTGATTATTTATTTTATTACTTTACTTCCTTTATGACTAAAACCTCATTAATGCAACACGCTGTATTTGAACCTAAATGAATATCCTATCTTAATCTATAAGGCAAATGGAGTAGACAGTTTTAAATCGTTTTTCAGTGAAGTTTGACATTGGGATCCTTTGCTCCGGACAAGGGCATTTCCATGCATAGATCCGACATGGGAAATCATCATATTTAAAGTATTTAGGAAAAGTGTGCACACAAATCTTTACCCTATAAAATTCCCTCCCCCCAAAAAATATTTTTTTATCTCAAAAAATGCAACAAAATCTATTCTTTGTCCAGACTTTCAAGAATCCCTTTGATACAAACTGCTGCAGCAGTGGACACTAAACAGTTACACACTTAGAAGAAAGGGTTGCTGAAGAAAGGGCTCAGCTGTCCCCATAGAAGGGCCCTGATTGGTTAGTTCCAAACGCGTTCCTCGGCTGTCCCCATAGAAGGGCCCTGATTGGTTAGTTCCAAACGTGTTCCTCGGCTGTCTCCATAGAAGGGCCCTGATTGGTTAGTTCCAAACGCGTTCCTCAGCTGTCCCCATATAAGGGCCCTGATTGGTTAGTTCCAAACGCGTTCCTCGGCTGTCTCCATAGAAGGGCCCTGATTGGTTAGTTCCAAACGCGTTCCTCGGCTGTCCCCATAGAAGGGCCCTGATTGGTTAGTTCCAAACGCGTTCCTCGGCTGTCCCCATAGAAGGGCCCTGATTGGTTAGTTCCAAACGCGTTCCTCGGCTGTCCCCATAGAAGGGCCCTGATTGGTTAGTTCCAAACGCGTTCCTCGGCTGTCCCCATATAAGGGCCCTGATTGGTTAGTTCCAAACGCGTTCCTCGGCTGTCCCCATAGAAGGGCCCTGATTGGTTAGTTCCAAACGCGTTCCTCGGCTGTCCCCATAGAAGGGCCCTGATTGGTTAGTTCCAAACGCGTTCCTCGGCTGTCCCCATAGAAGGGCCCTGATTGGTTAGTTCCAAACGCGTTCCTCGGCTGTCTCCATAGAAGGGCCCTGATTGGTTAGTTCCAAACGCGTTCCTCGGCTGTCCCCATAGAAGGGCCCTGATTGGTTAGTTCCAAACGCGTTCCTCGGCTGTCTCCATAGAAGGGCCCTGATTGGTTAGTTCCAAACGCGTTCCTCGGCTGTCCCCATAGAAGGGCCCTGATTGGTTAGTTCCAAACGCGTTCCTCGGCTGTCCCCATATAAGGGCCCTGATTGGTTAGTTCCAAAGCGTTCCTCGGCTGTCCCCATAGAAGGGCCCTGATTGGTTAGTTCCAAACGCGTTCCTCGGCTGTCTCCATAGAAGGGCCCTGATTGGTTAGTTCCAAACGCGTTCCTCGGCTGTCCCCATATAAGGGCCCTGATTGGTTAGTTCCAAACGCGTTCCTCGGCTGTCCCCATAGAAGGGCCCTGATTGGTTAGTTCCAAACGCGTTCCTCGGCTGTCTCCATAGAAGGGCCCTGATTGGTTAGTTCCAAACGCGTTCCTCGGCTGTCCCCATAGAAGGGCCCTGATTGGTTAGTTCCAAACGCGTTCCTCGGCTGTCCCCATAGAAGGGCCCTGATTGGTTAGTTCCAAACGCGTTCCTCGGCTGTCCCCATAGAAGGGCCCTGATTGCTTAGTTCCAAACGCGTTCCTCGGCTGTCCCCATATAAGGGCCCTGATTGGTTAGTTCCAAACGCGTTCCTCGGCTGTCCCCATAGAAGGGCCCTGATTGGTTAGTTCCAAACGCGTTCCTCGGCTGTCTCCATAGAAGGGCCCTGATTGGTTAGTTCCAAACGCGTTCCTCGGCTGTCCCCATATAAGGGCCCTGATTGGTTAGTTCCAAACGCGTTCCTCGGCTGTCCCCATAGAAGGGCCCTGATTGGTTAGTTCCAAACGCGTTCCTCGGCTGTCCCCATAGAAGGGCCCTGATTGGTTAGTTCCAAACGCGTTCCTCGGCTGTCCCCATAGAAGGGCCCTGATTGGTTAGTTCCAAACGCGTTCCTCGGCTGTCCCCATAGAAGGGCCCTGATTGGTTAGTTCCAAACGCGTTCCTCGGCTGTCCCCATAGAAGGGCCCTGATTGGTTAGTTCCAAACGCGTTCCTCGGCTGTCCCCATAGAAGGGCCCTGATTGGTTAGTTCCAAACGCGTTCCTCGGCTGTCCCCATAGAAGGGCCCTGATTGGTTAGTTCCAAAGGCGTTCCTCGGCTGTCCCCATAGAAGGGCCCTGATTGGTTAGTTCCAAACGCGTTCCTCGGCTGTCCCCATAGAAGGGCCCTGATTGGTTAGTTCCAAACGCGTTCCTCGACTGTCCCCATAGAAGGGCCCTGATTGGTTAGTTCCAAACGCGTTCCTCGGCTGTCCCCATATAAGGGCCCTGATTGGTTAGTTCTAAACGCATTCCTCGGCTGTCCCCATAGAAGGGCCCTGATTGGTTAGTTCCAAACGCGTTCCTCGGCTGTCCCCATAGAAGGGCCCTGATTGGTTAGTTCCAAACGCGTTCCTCGGCTGTCCCCATAGAAGGGCCCTGATTGGTTAGTTCCAAACGCGTTCCTCGGCTGTCCCCATATAAGGGCCCTGATTGGTTAGTTCCAAACGCGTTCCTCGGCTGTCCCCATAGAAGGGCCCTGATTGGTTAGTTCCAAACGCGTTCCTCGGCTGTCCCCATAGAAGGGCCCTGATTGGTTAGTTCCAAACGCGTTCCTCGGCTGTCCCCATAGAAGGGCCCTGATTGGTTAGTTCCAAACGCGTTCCTCGGCTGTCCCCATATAAGGTGCCCTGATTGGTTAGTTCCAAAAGCGTTCCTCGGCTGTCCCCATAGAAGGGCCCTGATTGGTTAGTTCCAAACGCGTTCCTCGGCTGTCTCCATAGAAGGGCCCTGATTGGTTAGTTCCAAACGCGTTCCTCGGCTGTCCCCATATAAGGGCCCTGATTGGTTAGTTCCAAACGCGTTCCTAGGCTGTCCCCATAGAAGGGCCCTGATTGGTTAGTTCCAAACGCGTTCCTCGGCTGTCTCCATAGAAGGGCCCTGATTGGTTAGTTCCAAACGCGTTCCTCGGCTGTCCCCATAGAAGGGCCCTGATTGGTTAGTTCCAAACGCGTTCCTCGGCTGTCCCCATAGAAGGGCCCTGATTGGTTAGTTCCAAACGCGTTCCTCGGCTGTCCCCATAGAAGGGCCCTGATTGGTTAGTTCCAAACGCGTTCCTCGGCTGTCCCCATATAAGGGCCCTGATTGGTTAGTTCCAAAAGCGTTCCTCGGCTGTCCCCATAGAAGGGCCCTGATTGGTTAGTTCCAAACGCGTTCCTCGGCTGTCTCCATAGAAGGGCCCTGATTGGTTAGTTCCAAACGCGTTCCTCGGCTGTCCCCATATAAGGGCCCTGATTGGTTAGTTCCAAACACGTTCCTCGGCTGTCCCCATAGAAGGGCCCTGATTGGTTAGTTCCAAACGCGTTCCTCGGCTGTCCCCATAGAAGGGCCCTGATTGGTTAGTTCCAAAGGCGTTCCTCGGCTGTCCCCATAGAAGGGCCCTGATTGGTTAGTTCCAAACGCGTTCCTCGGCTGTCCCCATAGAAGGGCCCTGATTGGTTAGTTCCAAACGCGTTCCTCGGCTGTCCCCATATAAGGGCCCTGATTGGTTAGTTCTAAACGCATTCCTCGGCTGTCCCCATAGAAGGGCCCTGATTGGTTAGTTCCAAACGCGTTCCTTGGCTGTCCCCATATAAGGGCCCTGATTGGTTAGTTCCAAACGCGTTCCTCGGCTGTCCCCATAGAAGGGCCCTGATTGGTTAGTTCCAAACGCGTTCCTCGGCTGTCCCCATAGAAGGGCCCTGATTGGTTAGTTCCAAACGCGTTCCTCGGCTGTCCCCATATAAGGGCCCTGATTGGTTAGTTCCAAACGCGTTCCTCGGCTGTCCCCATAGAAGGGCCCTGATTGGTTAGTTCCAAACGCGTTCCTCGGCTGTCCCCATAGAAGGGCCCTGATTGGTTAGTTCCAAACGCGTTCCTCGGCTGTCCCCATAGAAGGGCCCTGATTGGTTAGTTCCAAACGCGTTCCTCGGCTGTCCCCATATAAGGGCCCTGATTGGTTAGTTCCAAAAGCGTTCCTCGGCTGTCCCCATAGAAGGGCCCTGATTGGTTAGTTCCAAACGCGTTCCTCGGCTGTCTCCATAGAAGGGCCCTGATTGGTTAGTTCCAAACGCGTTCCTCGGCTGTCCCCATATAAGGGCCCTGATTGGTTAGTTCCAAACGCGTTCCTCGGCTGTCCCCATAGAAGGGCCCTGATTGGTTAGTTCCAAACGCGTTCCTCGGCTGTCTCCATAGAAGGGCCCTGATTGGTTAGTTCCAAACGCGTTCCTCGGCTGTCCCCATAGAAGGGCCCTGATTGGTTAGTTCCAAACGCGTTCCTCGGCTGTCCCCATAGAAGGGCCCTGATTGGTTAGTTCCAAACGCGTTCCTCGGCTGTCCCCATAGAAGGGCCCTGATTGGTTAGTTCCAAACGCGTTCCTCGGCTGTCCCCATATAAGGGCCCTGATTGGTTAGTTCCAAAAGCGTTCCTCGGCTGTCCCCATAGAAGGGCCCTGATTGGTTAGTTCCAAACGCGTTCCTCGGCTGTCTCCATAGAAGGGCCCTGATTGGTTAGTTCCAAACGCGTTCCTCGGCTGTCCCCATATAAGGGCCCTGATTGGTTAGTTCCAAACGCGTTCCTCGGCTGTCCCCATAGAAGGGCCCTGATTGGTTAGTTCCAAACGCGTTCCTCGGCTGTCCCCATAGAAGGGGCCTGATTGCTTAGTTCCAAACGCGTTCCTCGGCTGTCCCCATAGAAGGGCCCTGATTGGTTAGTTCCAAACGCGTTCCTCGACTGTCCCCATAGAAGGGCCCTGATTAGTTAGTTCCAAACGCGTTCCTCGGCTGTCCCCATAGAAGGGCCCTGATTGGTTAGTTCCAAACGCGTTCCTCGGCTGTACCCATAGAAGGGCCCTGCTTGGTTAGTTCCAAACGCGTTCCTCGGCTGTCCCCATAGAAGGGCCCTGATTGGTTAGTTCCAAACGCGTTCCTCGGCTGTCCCCATAGAAGGGCCCTGATTGGTTAGTTCCAAACGCGTTCCTCGGCTGTCCCCATAGAAGGGCCCTGATTGGTTAGTTCCAAACGCGTTCCTCGGCTGTCCCCATAGAAGGGCCCTGATTGGTTAGTTCCAAACGCGTTCCTCGGCTGTCTCCATATAAGGGCCCTGATTGGTAAGTTCCAAACGCGTTCCTCGGCTGTCCCCATAGAAGGGCCCTGATTGGTTAGTTCCAAGCGCGTTCCTCGGCTGTCCCCATAGAAGGGCCCTGATTGGTTTGTTCCAAACGCGTTCCTCGGCTGTCCCCATAGAAGGGCCCTGATTGGTTAGTTCCAAACGCGTTCCTCGGCTGTCCCCATAGAAGGGCCCTGATTGGTTAGTTCCAAACGCGTTCCTTGGCTGTCCCCATAGAAGGGCCCTGATTGGTTAGTTCCAAACACGTTCCTCGGCTGTCCCCATAGAAGGGCCCTGATTGGTTAGTTCCAAACGAGTTCCTCGGCTGTCCCCATAGAAGGGCCCTGATTGGTTAGTTCCAAATGCGTTCCTCGGCTGTCCCCATAGAAGGGCCCTGATTGGTTAGTTCCAAACGCGTTCCTCGGCTGTCCCCATAGAAGGGCACTGATTGGTTAGTTCCAAACGCGTTCCTCGGCTGTCTCCATATAAGGGCCCTGATTGGTTAGTTCCAAACGCGTTCCTCGGCTGTCCCCATAGAAGGGCCCTGATTGGTTAGTTCCAAGCGCGTTCCTCGGCTGTCCCCATAGAAGGGCCCTGATTGGTTAGTTCCAAACGCGTTCCTCGGCTGTCCCCATAGAAGGGCCCTGATTGGTTAGTTCCAAACGCGTTCCTCGGCTGTCCCCATAGAAGGGCCCTGATTGGTTAGTTCCAAACGCGTTCCTCGGCTGTCCCCATAGAAGGGCCCTGATTGGTTAGTTCCAAACACGTTCCTCGGCTGTCCCCATAGAAGGGCCCTGATTGGTTAGTTCCAAATGAGTTCCTCGGCTGTCCCCATAGAAGGGCCCTGATTGGTTAGTTCCAAACGCATTCCTCGGCTGTCCCCATAGAAGGGCCCTGATTGGTTAGTTCCAAATGCGTTCCTCGGCTGTCCCCATAGAAGGGCCCTGATTGGTTAGTTCCAAACGCGTTCCTCGGCTGTCCCCATAGAAGGGCCCTGATTGGTTAGTTCCAAACGCGTTCCTCGGCTGTCCCCATAGAAGGGCCCTGATTGGTTAGTTCCAAACGCGTTCCTCGGCTGTCCCCATAGAAGGGCCCTGATTGGTTAGTTCCAAACGCGTTCCTCGGCTGTCCCCATAGAAGGGCCCTGATTGGTTAGTACCAAACGCGTTCCTCGGCTGTCCCCATAGAAGGGCCCTGATTGGTTAGTTCCAAACGCGTTCCTCGGCTGTCCCCATAGAAGGGCCCTGATTGGTTAGTTCCAAACGCGTTCCTCGGCTGTCCCCATAGAAGGGCCCTGATTGGTTAGTTCCAAACGCGTTCCTCGGCTGTCCCCATAGAAGGGCCCTGATTGGTTAGTTCCAAACGCGTTCCTCGGCTGTCCCCATAGAAGGGCCCTGATTGGTTAGTTCCAAACGCGTTCCTCGGCTGTCCCCATAGAAGGGCCCTGATTGGTTAGTTCCAAACGCGTTCCTCGGCTGTCCCCATAGAAGGGCCCTGATTGGTTAGTTCCAAACGCGTTCCTCGGCTGTCCCCATAGAAGGGCCCTGATTGGTTAGTTCCAAACGCGTTCCTCGGCTGTCCCCATAGAAGGGCCCTGATTGGTTACACGTCCTGTAGAAACCTTTTGGTTCCAGGTAGAACCCTTTTGGGTGAGACAGCTGAAGAATCCTTACTAAGAGTGTAGGTTGTCTCGGGGTATTGGCAAAACAACAATTGTCCAACAATTGCTCTTTAGTGTCTACTAGCGATAGTGTAGCACAAAAATCTGTATAAAACAAACGTTTTAGTGCCCACATCTATATGCCTCCTATTGATATTCAGATATCTCCTTATGAATGTTCTACTGAAGATGAGTGCCATGCATTTACTTATCATCTCTTCCCTCTTATTTTGTACGTTTTGGTTGCATTTTTTAAACGTAAGTGTTTTTATTTCATTATTTTATCCGTGGAAGGAGGATTTCTGATCTGGATGGAAACATGAGCTTGTAGTCATTGTGTGTTGCCACTGCTAGGGAACTCTAAAATACCTTATGTGAGACATTTAAACTTGTATTTTTTACATGGAATTATGTTTGATGTAAATATTATTAACAATGTATCTGATGTGAGAAAAGAAACTGATGCAGTTTTAAACATTAAACTTCACAACCTCTCCACGTCACAGTGTCTGTAATGTTTGTTTGTTGAACCTGTCAGAAATCAAACGATACATTTTTTATGACCTCACCTTAGTTCAAACTAGTCAGTGGGTGTCAAATCAGATATTGAATTCTAGTAATACGAATGGACACGTGGAAAGCTGAATATATTTCACCCCAAAATGACATCTAATGTACGAGATTTCATCCTTCTATGTGCACATCTTCAGAGTCTAGTCCTGGTTCCTATGATCTATTCCTCTTGAGGCCGGTCAGAGTCCTGGTTCATATGATCTATTCCTCTTGAGGCCTGTCAGAGTCCTGTTCCTATGATCTATTCCTCTTGAGGCCGGTCAGAGTCCTGTTCCTATGATCTATTCCTCCTGAGGCCTGTCAGAGTCCTGGTTCATATGATCTATTCCTCCTAAGGCCTGTCAGAGTCCTGTTCCTATGATCTATTCCTCCTGAGGCCGGTCAGAGTCCTGGTTCATATGATCTATTCCTCTTGAGGCCTGTCAGAGTCCTGTTCCTATGATCTATTCCTCCTGAGGCCGGTCAGAGTCCTGTTCCTATGATCTATTCCTCTTGAGGCCGGTCAGAGTCCTGGTTCATATGATCTATTCCTCCTGAGGCCTGTCAGAGTCCTGTTCCTATGATCTATTCCTCCTGAGGCCGGTCAGAGTCCTGGTTCATATGATCTATTCCTCTTGAGGCCTGTCAGAGTCCTGTTCCTATGATCTATTCCTCCTGAGGCCTGTCAGAGTCCTGTTCCTATGATCTATTCCTCCTGAGGCCTGTCAGAGTCCTGGTTCCTATGATCTATTCCTCCTGAGGCCGGTCAGAGTCCTGGTTCATATGATCTATTCCTCTTGAGGCCGGTCAGAGTCCTGTTCCTATGATCTATTCCTCCTGAGGCCTGTCGGCGTCTCTAATGACACCCTATTCCCAACACAGAACAGTATTTCTGACTAGAGCCAATAGGAATCAGGCCAAATGTAGTGCCCTATTTTAGGTAACAGGGTGGTTTTTGGGACACCTTTGTCTGCCCCTTAAATTAGGTTTGTGAATATTCTATGGGTATCATTTGGATTTTACGGTTCATAAGGCATTCATTTCCCCTCCAGATGATTGCTTTGAATCGGTGATGTCCTATTAAATATACCTCAGCGTTGTTGTGGCTCTCCAACGCTATTTAAGATCTGCTCACAATGATAAGGTAGTTGACATGAAATTAAATCTTCCCTAGATAGCATAACTAAAGAAAATGGACTTTCTATATTCAGGAAAAGGTGAGAGGATGGATTGGTCAAAACACAAGCATAGCCACCTGGAGTAACTTTACAGTAACTTCACAGCCTGTTACATCCCACTGGTGTTACTGTCCCATACTAATGATTTGGTCTGATTGACAATGCTGCAACAGTGTCTTCGCTGCAGTAACCTGTGTTTGATGACAACGGGTAGTGGTATAGGACAACTTAACGCAACAGTGGACCGCTTTCTGTACTAACCAACAACAACAGCAGGCCTTCACACATTCCTTCTCTGCTGTACAGAGTAATACTAAACATATTGACTCTGCAATGTGGCGTAACCAAGGGAAGTGATGCAGTTAGCTTCCTTCTTCTTCTCTGTTTCCCTGTTGGTATTTTTTTGGAGCAATCACCAACTCTAATGACTCTATAAGGAGCTTAGTTAAGTCCCATTATAAACCTATTGTGGTGGCCTGGCCTCTCCTCTACTCTCCTCTCTCCTCTTCCAACAGGCATCATTCAGTCACTCTGCAGAGTTTTTAAATCTGCTGAAGACACAACAATGCTTCATCTCATTCTCTGCTTTCACTCTCTCTCTTTGGCTCTCTCTCTCTCTGTCTCTCTGTCTTTCTCTCTGTCTTTCTCTCTGTCTTTCTCTCTGGCTCTCTCTTTGTCTCTCTCTCTGGCTCTCTCTGTCTCTCTCTCTCTGTCTTTCTCTCTCTCTCTCTCTCTCTCTCGCTCTCTCTCTCTCTATCTTTCTCTCTGTCTCTCTCTCTGGCTTTCTCTCTGGCTTTCTCTCTGTCTCTCTATGGCTCTCTGTCTCTCTCTCTGGCTCTCTGTCTTTCTCTCTGGCTCTCTGTCTCTCTCTCTCTGGCTCTCTCTCTGTCTTTCTCTCTGTCTCTCTCTGTCTCTCTCTGTCTCTCTCTGTCGCTCTCTCTCTCTCTCTCTCTCTCTCTCTCTCTCTCTCTCTCTCTCTCTCTATCTTTCTCTCTGTCTCTCTCTCTGGCTCTCTGTCTTTCTCTCTTGCTCTCTCTCTGGCTCTCTCTCTGGCTCTCTCTCTGTCTCTCTCTGTCTCTCTCTTTGGCTCTCTCTGTCTCTCTCTCTCTCTCTCTCTCTCTCTCTCTGGCTTTCTCTCTGTCAATCTCTCTCTCTGTCTCTCTCTGGCTCTCTCTCTCTCTGGCTCTCTCTCTCTGTCGCTCTGTCATTCTCTCTGGCTCTCTCTCTGTCTCTCTCTGTCTAACTTTCTCTCTTTGGCCTTGCAGAAAATGAACATCAAAGACATTTGCCAGTGGTAGAAGGTTGCTGTGTTGCTGATCCTTTTTTTGATATCTTCTCTGCTTTGGTTGTTAAAGATTTTATTGACAATAAAGGCGTATGAAAATGCCACCTCAGAATCTAGTTCAAATACCGTTTAAGAGAAATATGCTATTTTTCTATTTTCCACTCTAAAACTCAGCCATTTAAACTGTTGAACTCTGAGTGGTTGTTTTATAGAATGTGACATATACATTTAAAGCTACAGTCCTTGTCTTTTTGGAAATCAATTTCAAATTTTACTGCTGGAAATTCAAGAATGATAGGCATGATAAATCCAGCCCTGGTCCAGCAGCCTCAGATTCAGCTGAACCAGCCCATGCAGACAAAAAAGACAGACACACTTTAATGAGCATGAATTGTAGTAATTACTCATTTGTAGTGCATGCTTCATTAAATCCAATTTTAAAAGTCATTATAATTTAACAGAACATTAGGTTGCCCGCGACTCAATCCAGGGAGACGTCCAGGTACAGATCTGTTCGATACACACCTGGACATATCAACTACATAACTCACTGAAGAACTTACCATACTTGTCACGCACTGGTCGAAGTATATTGTGTTTGTCTGCATTTATTTGGTCAGGCCAGGGTGTGACATGGGTTTTTTGTGGTGTGTTTTGTCTTGGGGTGTCGAGCATAGTCTATGGCTGCCTGAGGCGGTTCTCAATCAGAGTCAGGTGATTATCGTTGTCTCTGATTGGGAACCATATTTAGGCATCCATATTCTGTGAGTATTTCGTGGGTGATTGTTCCTGTCTCTGTGTTTGTTGTCACTAGATAGGCTGTATAGGTTTTCACGTTCCGTTTGTTGTTTTGTATAGTTCATTTTTTCATTCGTCATTAAACATGTCTCAAAAATACCATGCTGCATTTTGGTCCGCTTCTCCTTCACCAGACGAAAGCCGTTACAATATTACACAAACACACAAAAAAATACTACAATATACTGTGTCCTCATTATCCTATTAGGATACAACACACATGAAAATACACATATATAAATGCATATCCACAATCTACGACAAACAGAAAAGTAAACAAGTTAATCTGGGATGCTGGCACACTGGGATGCTGGAATGCTGGGATTCTGGGATGCTGGCGTGCTGGCATGCTGGCACACTGGGATGCTGGGATGATGGGATGATGGCATGCTGGGATGATGGGATGCTGGAATTCTGGGATGATGGGATGCTGGAGTGATGGGATGCTGGGTTGCTGGGATTATGGGATGCTGGAATTCTGGGATGCTGGCATGCTGGGATAATGGGAAGATGGGATGATGGGATGCTGGGATGCTGGGATGCTGGAATTATGGGATGCTGGCACACTTGCATGCTGGGATGCTGGGAAGATGGGATGATGGGATGCTGGTATGCTGGGATGCTAGCCTACTGCTGGTTTAGTGTAATATATATGGGATGCTAGCCTACTGCTGGTATAGTGTACTATATATGGGATGCTAGTCTACTGCTGGTATAGTGTACTATATATGGGATGCTGGTCTACTGCTGGTATAGTGTACTATATATGGGATGCTGGGATGCTAGCCTACTGCTGGTATAGTGTACTATATTTGGGATGCTAGTCTACTGCTGGTATAGTGTACAATATATGGGATGGTAGCCTACTGCTGGTATAATGTACTATATATTGGATGCTGGGATGCTAGCCTACTGCTGGTATAGTGTACTGTATATGGGATGCTAGCCTACTGCTGGTATAGTGTACTATATATGGGATGCTAGCCTCTTGCTGGTATAATGTACTATATATGGGATGCTAGCCCACTGCTGGTATAGTGTACAATATATGGGATGGTAGCCTACTGCTGGTATAATGTACTATATATTGGATGCTGGGATGCTAGCCTACTGCTGGTATAATGTACTATATATGGGATGCTAGCCCACTGCTGGTATAGTGTACAATATATGGGATGGTAGCCTACTGCTGGTATAGTGTACTATATATTGGATGCTGGGATGCTAGCCTACTGCTGGTATAGTGTACTATATATGGGATGCTGGCCTACTGCTGGAATAGTGTACTATATATGGGATGCTGGCCTACTGCTGGTATAGTGTACTATATATGGGATGCTAGCCTACTGCTGGTATAGTGTACTATATATGGGATGCTGGGATGCTAGCCTACTGCTGGTATAGTGTACTATATATGGGATGCTAGCCTACTGCTGGTATAGTGTACTATATATGGGATGCTGGGATGCTAGCCTACTGCTGGTAGAGTGTACTATATATGGGATGCTGGCCTACTGCTGGTATAGTGTACTATATATTGGATGCTAGCCTACTGCTGGTAGAGTGTACTATATATGGGATGCTAGCCTACTGCTGGTATAGTGTACTATATATGGGATGCTAGCCTACTGCTGGTATAGTGTACTATATATGGGATGCTAGCCTACTGCTGGTATAGTGTACTATATATGGGATGCTGGGATGCTAGCCTACTGCTGGTAGAGTGTACTATATATGGGATGGTAGCCTACTGCTGGAATAGTGTACTATATATGGGATGCTAGCTTACTGCTGGTAGAGTGTACTATATATGGGATGCTAGCCTACTGCTGGTATAGTGTACTATATATGGGATGCTAGCCTACTGCTGGTAGAGTGTACTATATATGGGATGCTAGCCTACTGCTGGTAGAGTGTACTATATATGGGATGCTTGCCTACTGATGGTAGAGTGTACTATATATGGGATGCTAGCCTACTGATGATATAATGTACTATATATGGGATGCTAGCCTACTGCTGGTAGAGTGTACTATATATGGGATGCTAGCCTACTGCTGGTATAGTGTACTATATATGGGATGCTGGCCTACTGCTGGTATAGTGTACTATATATGCAATAGGGTGTCAATTGCGATGCACCCTTGGTTTCTCTATTGCTCTGTTTGCTCACTGGGACCACAGTACCTGTTGCTCTGCTAACCCCTCCCTGGGGGTTAACCCCCTCTCCCAGGACAACAACCCCCTCCCCCAGCACAACAACCCCCTCACACAGCACAACAACCCCCTCACACAGCACAACAACCCCCTCCACCAGCACAACAACCCCCCCCACACAAAAACAAGACAACCCCCTCCACCAGCACAACAACCCCCTCCACCAGCACAACAACCCCCTCACACAGCACAACAACCCCCTCCACCAGCACAACAACCCCCTCACACAGCACAACAACCCCCCCACACAGCACAACAACCCCCTCACACAGCACAACAACCCCTCCACCAGCACAACAACCTCCTCACACAGCACAACAACCCCCCACACAGCACAACAACCCCTCCACCAGCACAACAACCCCCTCACACAGCACAACAACCCCCTCACACAGCACAACAACCCCCTCACACAGCACAACAACCCCCTCACACAGCACAACAACCTCCTCACACAGCACAACAACCCCCTCACACAGCACAACAACCCCCTCCACCAGCACAACAACCTCCTCACACAGCACAACAACCCCCCCACACAGCACAACAACCCCCTCCACCAGCACAACAACCCCCTCACACAGCACAACAACCCCCTCACACAGCATAACAACCCCCTCACACAGCACAACAACCCCCTCACACAGCACAACAACCTCCTCACACAGCACAACAACCCCCTCCACCAGCACAACAACCCCCCCACACAGCACAACAACCCCCTCCACCAGCACAACAACCCCTTCACACAAAAACAAGACAACCCCCTCACACAGCACAACAACCCCCCACACAGCACAACAACCCCCTCCACCAGCACAACAACCCCCTCACACAAAAACAAGACAACCTCCTCACACATCACAGCAACCTCCTCACACAGCACAGCAACCCCCTCACACAGCACAGCAACCCCCTCACACAGCACAGCAACCCCCTCACACAGCACAGCAACCCCCTCACACAGCACAAGAACCCCCCCACACAGCACAGCAACCCCTCTCACACAGCACAGCAACCCCCTCACACAGCACAACAACCCCCTCACACAGCACAAGAACCCCCTCACACAGCACAGCAACCCCCTCACACAGCACAAGAACCCCCTCACACAGCACAGCAACCCCCTCACACAGCACAAGAACCCCCTCACACAGCACAGCAACCCCCTCACACAGCACAACAACCCCCTCACACAGCACAGCAACCCCCTCACACAGCACAGCAACCTCCTCACACAGCACAAGAACCCCCTCACACGGCACAGCAAAATTCAGACAGTCAAAGGTTTCGTAAAAAATATTTATTTTGTTTCTGACATTATTTACATTTCTCGGCCAGGATTAATCAACACACTGGAGAGAGTGTTCATGAGCAGATGAGCAGATTTTTCAGCATCTTTCTACAAGAAAATATAAATTTAGAGTAAGATTAACTTGGATTTTTGGCAGGGGCGTATACAGGATGACACCGACCACAGCATAACCTCCACTCCAAATCAAAACTCCAAACCGACAACCTAATTTTGGACAAAAATGATCTGGAAGGATAAATACACCATCCAACCTGGAACTGAGACAGACCAGACAGACCAGATACAACTTCAATTAGCACTGAGGTGTGAGGTGAGAGGTGTCAAAGCCTTTGAGCCCAACAAATGGCAGGCTATCCCACATAATTCCCCAGACCTTGAAGTCCCTTCCTGCAGCTTCAAGACTGTTCACCCATGACTGCGTGGCCAAGCACACCTCCATCTCAATCATCAAGTTTGAGGATGACACAACAGTGCTAGGATTGATTGCCAAGAGTGTGCAAAGCTGTCATCAAGGCAAAGGGTGGCTACTTTGAAAAATCAAAAAAAATATATATATATTTTTATATATAATATAAAAATGTATTTGGATTTGTTCAACACTTTTTTGGTTACTACATGAATCCATATGTGTTATTTCATAGTTTGATAACTTCACTATTATTCTACAATGGAAGAAAAAGGTCTATTTAAAGAAAAACCCTTGAATGAGTAGGTGTGTCCAAAAATTTGACAGGTACTGTATCAACAAAGATCAAATATTCTGTACACTTGTCCTGTTTCTCTCAACGGGGAATCCCCTGAAAGAGCACCTGTGGTTATTGGAATACCTGAAGATGAAGCTCCTGCTATTTATTTTCTTCATAAATAAATGATGTTATATAATATAATATAATAATATTACAAAAACAAAACGTCCACCATAATTTGCAAATAAATTCATAAAAAATCCTACAATGTATTTTTCTTAATTTTTCTTTTCTCATTTTGTCTGTCATAGTTGAAGTGTACCTATGTTGAAAATTACAGGCCTCTCTCATCTTTTTAAGTGGGAGAACTTGCACAATTGGTGGCTGACCAAATACTTTTTTGCCCCACTGTATATAGAGCCCTTATAGCATGGAACTTCCTTGCTCAAATAAACAGCAAACCTGGTTTCAAAAAACAGATAAAGCAACACCTCTCCCCTATTTGACCCAGATAGTTTGTGTGTATGTATTGATATGTAGGCTACGTGTGCCTTTTAAAAAATGTATATAGTTCTGTTCTTGAGCTGTTCTTGTCTAATGATGTTCTGTATTGTCATTCTATATTATGTTCCATGTTTTGTGTGGACACTAGGAAGAGTAGCTGCTGCTTTTGCAACAGCTAATGGGGATCCTAATAAAATACCAAATACCATCCTGACCATCTCTGGTCAGCAACACAGCCTGATACAATGTAACTGGGGAGTCTTTGGTAGATGGCTGAATTGACATTTCTGTCTCGTCATGTGAGAGCTGAGACGATTCCCTCTGGGGCTGATGAGGGGAGGATTCAGTCTGTTCTGGGGATGGTTAATGGGGGAAGGTGCGTCCGAACTGAATATGGACTGAATTCACAGATACTGTAATTGGCTACCGTAATCAGAGGATTCAGAAACAGTCTGTCTGCCACTGGGAGACTGTGTGTAATGTCGACCAGTACTCCATGTTTCCTCCTCCGACCACCCCTGTCCTTGTTCTCAGCTAAAACCTGGCTTCAGAAAGTATTCAAACCTCTGGACTTCAAAAATAAAACAAATCCATTACTGCATTTAACAGGTTGTGCATCACTGGCCTACACACAATACCCCATAATGTCAAAGTGGAATTATGTCCACAGAACACTTTTACAAATGAAAAAACATGGAACTCTGAAATGTGTTGAGTCAATACATATTCAACCCCTTTGTTATGGAAAAACTCAAATTAGTTCAGGAAGTTGCATGGACTCATCATGTGTGCAAAAAAAAAAGTATTTAACATGATTTTTGAAAACTACCTCGTCTCTGTACCCAACATATGCAGTTATTTGTAAGGTCTCTCAGTCAAGCAATGCTCGGCAAGAACTAGGGAGTTTTTTTTTAAATAAACAGACACTGGGAGACAAAATCACCTTTCAGCAGGACAATAACCTAAAACACAAGGCCAAATATACAATGGAGTTGATTACCAAGACAACATTGAAAGTGTCTGAGTGGCCTAGTTACAGTTCTGACACAAATTCGCTTGAATATATTTGGAAAGACTTGGCAATGGTTATCTAGCAATAATCAACAACCAACTTGAAAGACCTTGAATAATTTAAAAAACAATTATATGTAAATATTGTACAATCCAGGTATGCAAAGTTCTTACCCAGAAAGACAGCTGTATTCGCAGACAAAGGCGATTCTAACATGTTTTGACTCAAGGGGGGTTTCAAAAATGCTAAACTTTCTAAAACAAGTTTTGAATTGATTAACATGATGAACATTATATATGGTGAACATGATACAAAGTGAACATGATATACGGTGAACATGATATATGGTGAACATGATATATGGTGAACATGATATATGGTGAACATCACACATGGCGAACATGACACATGGCGAACATGATATATGGTGAACATCACACATGGTGAACATGACATGTGGTGAACATGATATATGGTGAACATCACACATGGCGAACATGACATGTGGTGAACATGATATATGGTGAACATCACACATGGCGAACATGACATGTGGTGAACATGATATATGGTGAACATGATAAATGCTGAACATAATATATGGTGAACAAAATAGATAGTGAACGTGATATATGGTGAACATGTTGTGAACATGATATATGGTGAACATGATATATGGTAAACATGATATTTGGTGAACATGATACATGATGAACATGATAAATATTGTGAACATGATATAAGGTGAACATGATATATGGTGAACATGATATATGGTGAACATGATACATGATGAAAATGATAAATATTGTGAACATGAAACATGGTGAACATGATACCGTATATGGTTATAAAGAGATATGGTGAACATGATATATAGTGAACATGATATATGGTGAACATGATAAATATTGTGAACATGATATATAGTGAACATGATATATGGTGAACATGATATGTAAATGTAAATGTAATATATGGTGAACATCAATTATGGAGAACTTGATTCATGATGAACATGATACATATTGAACATTATATATGGTGAACATGACAAATGGTGAACATGATATATGGTGAACATGATATATGGGGAACATGCCATATGGTGAACATGATATATGGTGAACAAGATATATGGTGAACATGATATGTGGTGAACATGACATATGGTGAACATGATATATGGGGAACATGACATATGGTGAACATTATATATGGTGAACAAGATATATGGTGAACATGATACATAGTGAAGATGAGATATAGTAAACATGATATATGGTGAACATCAATTATGGTGAACATGATATATGGTGAACATGAT
>NC_088220.1:89755487-89907987 GCF_036934945.1 Oncorhynchus masou masou | reverse complement strand
TGTGTGTATTTGTGTGTATTTGTGTGTTTATATGTTTATAAAGACGTGTGCCTTCAGAAAGTCAATTGTCAACGAATCCAAATACTCTGTAATGTCAAAGTGGAAGACAAATGCTAACATTTGTAAAAAAAAATATATATATATATTAATATATATTAATAAGAATTAAAGTAAAAATGCTTAAAATCTTCTTTAGATAAGTATTCAATGCCTTGAGTCAATACCTTTGTTAGTGATTACAGCTGTGAGTCTTTCTGGTTAAGTCTCGAAGAGCTTTGCAAACCTGAATTGTACAATATTTGCACGTTATTCTTTTTAAAAATTCTTGAAACTCAAGTTGGTTGTTGATAATTTGCTAGACAGCCATTTTTCAAGTCCTGCCATAGATATTCAAGTCAATTTAAACACTGTTATGGCACACAGTAGTAAGAGTCCGTTTTAAATCGAGGCTGTAACACAACAGAAGGTGGAAGAAGAAGGGGTGAGAATAGTTTCTGAAGGCACTGGGTATATTTTTACTATAAAATCAATGAATCATTTCTTATTTTTGTGACAACAAAAATAGGAAAGTGTCAGAGAAACCAAAAGCGAGGGAGCAGCCGTGGTTCAGATGGACATCAGGCTCATTTTCTCTCTTCAACCCCATATTTGAATATTGTGTCATTGGGATGCATAGGAAAGAAAGGTAGGTGGAAATGGAGATGAAATTGACTGATTCGCTGCTCTGCACAAATACAAATAAATTCACAGTGACATTGGGATTTCTAATGGTCGAGTCCCATGGGAATATAGCAAGGGGAGAGGTTTCCACCTTGGACGTGAAGTCTTTGTCACTTCCCAAAGGGACCCTACTCTCTATATATAGTGCACTACACAGATGCCATTTGGGACGGTTGTGGGATGTGTCCTTCTGCCAGATTCCTCCTGCTGTTAGACCCTCATGGTTTACATGTCCTCATGTTCGAATGAGCATTAGAATGTAGTCATCTGTAACACTTAACATAATGATTCTCTTTTGGGAATAAGAACCTGCTATATTAATACATGATGATTCTCTTAAGGGAATTCAGTATTTGTTATGTTCACTGTATCGTGGAATGGCAGTCCGTTTGGTGTTCCAGAACATATTGCTGTTAGACCCCAGGAACTTGGAACAAACCTGAGTGGACAAGTTCAACTATCCTTTAATCTCCTTGGTTAGAACACAGGACTCGTTGATGACCATAGTATCAGGACATTGTCTTCCCATTGTGACACCTGACATTGTGACACCTGACATTGTGACACCTGACATTGTGACACCTGACATTGTGACACTAGCTTACCTGTTTCAATCTGCAGAAGAAGGTTCTTTCCAAAACACTTTATACACAAGTTTATTTGAAATGTTGGTAAATGAGCTTTTATTGTTTAAATAACTTATGAAAGAGATTAGTGTGGTTTTCACTATCTACTCATGGCATCATGGTTATTCAATGACAGACATCTAATTGATTAAAATCAATCACTTAATGGTTTCATTTCAGAGAGACAAATAATATTTTATTTATTGCAAAAAAACCAACTAGATATCCCCCTAACATTCAGAGAAATCAGTAGTGCTGCTAGGTTTTGAATCAATACAGTAATATGAGATCTGTAAGTAAAACACGTTTGACATGTTAGATATTTAGCAGACGGTCTTATCCAGAGCGACTTACAGTCCATATATTCATTTTAAGATAGCTAGCTGGGACAACCACATATCACAGTCAAATATTCAGCATACAAAACATTCCGTTCTAACTAAGGTTATATAGCATTTAGGAAAAAAATCATATGTTCTATACAAACCTAACAATCTATGAATAAACAATGTGAGAAGAGTAATGTTTTACACACACGTGATGATACCCACATTTCTGGTGATAAAACAGGAATGTGAAAATGATTGGGATGTAACGTTTAGTAAATAGTAAATTGCAGTTTGAGCTGCAATGCTGAAGGCGGGAAGATTATCAGGTTGAATGTTCTGTCACCTTATTGCTCTTCCTCATTCAAACTCGCCGTGCGCTGACCTATGTGCCTTTCCCTTTGCCTGCGTTCAAAATGGCACACTATTCCCTGTTAAGTGTACTAGTTCTGACCAGAGCCCTATGGGCGTCCCTATGTGCTCTGGTCAAAGGCAAGTGCACTACAAAGGAAATAGGGTTCATGGGAGTAGTAACTGTCAACATGCAGCTCCAAGGCAATCATTGCTGTCCTTACTGCTCGACCAGGACTGTCAATCTAACACAAGTTTCCACTACACTAAATCAGAGGGGAGTGGAGTGTTTCCACTACACTAAATCAGAGGGGACTGGAGTGTTTCCACTACACTAAATCAGATGAGAGGAGTGTTTCCTCTACACTAAATCAGAGGGGAGTGGAGTGTTTCCACTACACTAAATCAGAGGAGAGGAGTGTTTCCACTACACTAAATCAGAGGAGTGGAGTGTTTCCACTACACTAAATCAGAGGAGTGGAGTGTTTCCACTACACTAAATCAGAGGAGAGTGGAGTGTTTCCACTACACTAAATCAGAGGAGAGGAGTGTTTCCACTACACTAAATCAGAGGGGAGGAGTGTTTCCACTACACTAAATCAGAGGAGAGGAGTGTTTCCACTACACTAAATCAGAGGGGAGGAGTGTTTCCACTACACTAAATCAGAGGGGAGGAGTGTTTCCACTACACTAAATCAGAGGAGAGGAGTGTTTCCACTACACTAAATCAGAGGGGAGGAGTGTTTCCACTACACTAAATCAGAGGAGTGGAGTGTTTCCACTACACTAAATCAGAGGGGAGTGTTTCCACTACACTAAATCAGAGGAGAGTGGAGTGTTTCCACTACACTAAATCAGAGGGGACTGGAGTGTTTCCACTACACTAAATCAGAGGGGAGGAGTGTTTCCACTACACTAAATCAGAGGGGAGTGTTTCCACTACACTAAATCAGAGGGGAGTGGAGTGTTTCCACTACACTAAATCAGAGGAGAGGAGTGTTTCCACTACACTAAATCAGAGGGGAGTGTTTCCACTACACTAAATCAGAGGGGAGGAGTGTTTCCACTACACTAAATCAGAGGACTGGAGTGTTTCCACTACACTAAATCAGAGGGGAGTGGAGTGTTTTCACTACACTAAATCAGAGGAGAGGAGTGTTTCCACACTACACTAAATCAGATGGGAGTGTTTCCACTACACTAAATCAGAGGGGAGTGGAGTGTTTCCACTACACTAAATCAGAGGGGAGTGTTTCCACTACACTAAATCAGAGGGGAGTGGAGTGTTTCCACTACACTAAATCAGAGGAGAGGAGTGTTTCCACTACACTAAATCAGAGGGGAGTGTTTCCACTACACTAAATCAGAGGGGAGGAGTGTTTCCACTACACTAAATCAGAGGACTGGAGTGTTTCCACTACACTAAATCAGAGGGGAGTGGAGTGTTTCCACTACACTAAATCAGAGGAGAGGAGTGTTTCCACACTACACTAAATCAGATGGGAGTGTTTCCACTACACTAAATCAGAGGGGAGTGGAGTGTTTCCACTACACTAAATCAGAGGAGAGGAGTGTTTCCACTACACTCAATCAGAGGAGAGGAGTGTTTCCACTACACTAAATCAGAGGAGAGTGGAGTGTTTCCACTACACTAAATCAGAGGACTGGAGTGTTTCCACTACACTAAATCAGAGGAGAGTGGAGTGTTTCCACCACACTAAATCAGAGGGGAGTGGAGTGTTTCCACTACACTAAATCAGAGGGGAGGAGTGTTTCCACTACACTAAATCAGAGGGGAGTGTTTCCACTACACTAAATCAGAGGGGACTGGAGTGTTTCCACTACACTAAATCAGAGGAGAGTGGAGTGTTTCCACCACACTAAATCAGAGGTGAGTGTTTCCACTACACTAAATCAGAGGAGAGGAGTGTTTCCACTACACTAAATCAGAGGGGAGTGGAGTGTTTCCACTACACTAAATCAGAGGGGAGTGGAGTGTTTCCACTACACTAAATCAGAGGGGAGTGTTTCCACTACACTAAATCAGAGGACTGGAGTGTTTCCACTACACTAAATCAGAGGGGAGTGGAGTGTTTCCACTACACTAAATCAGAGGAGTGGAGTGTTTCCACTACACTAAATCAGAGGAGAGGAGTGTTTCCACTACACTAAATCAGAGGAGTGTAGTGTTTCCACTACACTAAATCAGAGGGGACTGGAGTGTTTCCACTACACTAAATCAGAGGGGACTGGAGTGTTTCCACTACACTAAATCAGAGGGGACTGGAGTGTTTCCACTACACTAAATCAGAGGTGTGGAGTGTTTCCACTACACTAAATCAGAGGGGAGTGTTTCCACTACACTAAATCAGAGGGGACTGGAGTGTTTCCACTACACTAAATCAGAGGTGTGGAGTGTTTCCACTACACTAAATCAGAGGGGAGTGTTTCCACTACACTAAATCAGAGGGGACTGGAGTGTTTCCACGACACTAAATAGTAGCAGTGGAGTGGGTGAAGGAGAACATTTGACAGTCAGAACGTCACTTTTCTTCCCCCAGGCCAGAACTAGGAATGTTGTGGTTCTGGGAGATGTCAGAAGGTCTGATCTACTCATGTACAGGGCCTCATTCAACCCCCCTTGGTGTTTTCCCTATTTTGTCGCATTACAACCTGAAATGTAACGACTTTTATTTGGAATTCATGTAATGGACACAAAAGAGTCCAAATTGGTGAAAAATAACTTATTTCATGAACAATTAAAACAATAAAATGGAAAGATGGTGATGTTTTCCCCCCTCTGATGAGTTGAAATAAGATCTGGTGCAACTAATTACCTTCAGAAGTCACATAATTAGTTAAATAAAGTCCACCTGTGTGCAATCTACGTGTCAAATGATCTGACACATGATCTCAGTCAATATACACCTGTTCTGAAAGGCCCCAGAGTCTGCAACACCACTAAGCAAGAAGCACCACCAAGCAAGCGGCACTATGATGACCACCAAAACTAACGGACCAGGCAAATAGGTCATTAATCAGAGAGGCAACAAAGAGACCAAAGATATCCCTGAAGGAGCTGCAAAGCTCCACAGCAGAGATTGGAGCATCTGTCCTTATGACCACGTTAAGCAGTACACTCCACAGAGCTGGGCTTTACGGAAGAGTGGTCAGAAAAAAATAAGCCAACATGTTTGGTGATCGCCAAAAGGCATGTGGGAGACTCCCCAGACATATGGAAGAAGGTACTCTGGTCAGATAAGACTAAAATTGAGCTTTTTTTCCATCAAGGAAAAAACCCAAAACCTCTCATCACACCGAGAACACCATCCACACCGTGAAGCATGTCAGCATCATGCTGTGTGTTTGTTTTTCATCGGCAGGGAATGGGAAACTGGTCATGATGAATTAAATAAAGGGAATTCTTGAGGGAAACCTGTTTCTGTCGTCCAGAGATTTGAGACTGGGATGGAGGTTCAAAGTGGATAGGCATGTTGTGTAAATCAATTGATACATACCTCCCCCGCCAAAAATCTATTTTAATTCCAGGTTGTAAGGCAACATAATAGTAAAATGCAAAGGGGGGTGAAAACTTTCGCAAGCCACTGAACAAATGGGTGCTTTTGAGGGGAACACGCTGTATGTTTTACACTACACGTATCTACAAAATATCTACATGATTTATTCAACTTTTTTTATATGCTCATGACTCTCCCTAACTTCAAAAAAAGTCCTCAAACTTCTCACTGCATCAGTCATGCGTTGTCAGTTTGCTCAAACCTAATTAATCTAACAATACAACACCAAACAATTAGTTTTCCCTTCTAATAGACCTCATCCTATGAAATGTCAGCATTAGTGGTTACGGTTTGAAACTCCCATCAAGACTGATTACATGTCAGGTTGTACGACTGCATTTCTCCTCCATTAAACAATGCGACTGCATTAAATCCTTTCACGTTGGATACAAATTAATTTGAAGCCAAAATATCAAGTCTATAGACCTGAACCACCGTTAAAACAACATGGCTGTTTGCGTCTTTCTGAATGTTAATATGTTATGAATATATCTTTGTGCAAAACTTCAACATTCCTTTTGTTCCTCAGACAGACAGTAGTGATTGACTCAGTGTTGATCTATATTCCAGACAGACAGACAGTAGTGATTGACTCAGTGTTGATCTATATTCCAGACAGACAGTAGTGATTGACTCAGTGTTGATCTATATTCCCTCCAGACAGACAGTAGTGATTGACTCAGTGTTGATCTATATTCCCTGCAGACAGACAGTAGTGATTGACTCAGTGTTGTTCTATATTCCCTCCAGACAGACAGTAGTGATTGACTCAGTGTTGATCTATATTCCAGACAGACAGACAGTAGTGATTGACTCAGTGTTGATCTATATTCCAGACAGACAGTAGTGATTGACTCAGTGTTGATCTATATTCCCTGCAGACAGACAGTAGTGATTGACTCAGTGTTGATCTATATTCCCTCCAGACAGTAGTGATTGACTCAGTGTTGTTCTATATTCCCTCCAGACAGACAGTAGTGATTGACTCAGTGTTGATCTATATTCCAGACAGACAGACAGTAGTGATTGCCTCAGTGTTGATCTATATTCCAGACAGACAGTAGTGATTGACTCAGTGTTGATCTATATTCCCTGCAGACAGACAGTAGTGATTGACTCAGTGTTGATCTATATTCCCTCCAGACAGTAGTGATTGACTCAGTGTTGTTCTATATTCCCTCCAGACAGACAGTAGTGATTGACTCAGTGTTGATCTATATTCCCTGCAGACAGACAGTAGTGATTGACTCAGTGTTGATCTATATTCCAGACAGACAGTAGTGATTGACTCAGTGTTGTTCTATATTCCCTCCAGACAGACAGACAGTAGTGATTGACTCAGTGTCGATCTATATTCCCTGCAGACAGACAGTAGTGATTGACTCAGTGTTGATCTATATTCCCTCCAGACAGACAGTAGTGATTGACTCAGTGTTGATCTATATTCCAGACAGACAGACAGTAGTGATTGACTCAGTGTTGATCTATATTCCAGACAGACAGTAGTGATTGACTCAGTGTTGATCTATATTCCCTGCATACAGACAGTAGTGATTGACTCAGTGTTGATCTATATTCCCTCCAGACAGTAGTGATTGACTCAGTGTTGATCTATATTCCAGACAGACAGACAGTAGTGATTGACTCAGTGTTGATCTATAGTCCCTCCAGACAGACAGTAGTGATTGACTCAGTGTTGATCTATATTCCCTCCAGACAGTAGTGATTGACTCAGTGTTGATCTATATTCCAGACAGACAGACAGTAGTGATTGACTCAGTGTTGATCTATATTCCAGACAGACAGACAGTAGTGATTATTAAATGGTAGGTCGGCTCTGATCTATAGACTTGATGTTGCAGTTACAGATCAAGACTTGTTTGCACCTTTCAAAATAAACAGGTTACATTTTTAAACATTAAAGGTCACAATGTAGGAGCCACATTGGCCTAATCATGTTGTTGGTGTGTTGTTTCTAGTATGTATTTCTATATACACCTTGAAATAGCCAATATAGTCAGGAAATGGTCATTTTGGCAGAAGCATGTACCCACTGTAATAAATAGTAGAATGGGAGCAGGAGGTCCTCCACATTCTGTTGGTAATGATCTCCCTCCTGGTTGACTTCACATCCTCCACCCCAGGCCATAGGAATCCATTTAAACCCATCCCAGGAACCTGCGTGGGGTGAAAAGTGGTGGCTATAACTCTGTTTTTAGCAGAGGGAGAACGGCAGGGGTGATGTTGCCCTGACTCCAATGAGCTCATTATCCTTTTAATGCCTGTATAATTATTAGGGTGAGTCCCAAATTGCACCTTATTCTCAATATAGTACACTACCTTTGACCAGGGCAATATGGGGAATTAACGTGCCATTTGGAATGCACTCTACATTAGCCCCCTTCCTGTCTTGTCCTGTCTTCTCCTGGCTGTGTTTCTGGAGCAGGAATCTCACAGGTAGACCTCCTACACCCCTTATCCTCTCTGCTTGGGCGGACTGCAGTCTGTTTAATCAGACACGCAAAGTGTTTCCTGTGTAGTTTTCTTCTTTGGGTCATTGTGGGACATGTTTCCCAGTCTACACAGCATGATGTGAACTACACTTTTCATTAACCAGATAGACTGCCTGACTGGCAGACTGCTTGGGTACTCACACATCTCACTGTGACCATGACTATGGTTTCGCATGTCATACAACCAATATGTCTGTCATGCTCTGAATGTCATTAGCCTATGATATATAATACTCTGCTTTATTCTGTGTTACTCTTCCACTTCTCTTACCAATAACCCCAGAACATTCCCCCAAGGTCAAGTGATACTAACAAAGCAAAGAGAAAGTTTCTGTAATTTTCCTTGACATGGTTTTTGGGCAGGGGGTGGGGTGGTGGGGTGAGGTGGGGTGGTGGGATTGCTTCACAAAAAAAAGTGTGGACGTGGGAAGAGAAACTAATTTCTACCCGATCAAAGGCATGAAATGCCAGTTGTGCTGTAGGGCGATAAGGCTTCAAGGCACTAGAGCCAGATCCCCAGGACAGTGCTCTGGTCCCAGCCCCTCAACCGTACGGGCGCTGGAACCTGCCTCCCAGCCTCTAAGCCCCTCAGCAATACGGGGCGCTGGGCCTAGCCTCCCAACCTCTCAGCAATAAGGGGCGCTGGGCCCAGCCTCCCAACCTCTCAGCCATAAAGGGCTCTGGGCCCAGCCTCCCAACCTCTCAGCCATAAAGGGCTCTGGGCCCAGCCTCCCAACCTCTCAGCAATAAGGGGCTCTGGGCCCAGCCTCCCAACCTCTCAGCCATAAAGGGCTCTGGGCCCAGCCTCCCAACCTCTCAGCCATAAAGGGCTCTGGGCCCAGCCTCCCAACCTCTCAGCAATAAGGGGCTCTGGGCCCAGCCTCCCAACCTCTCAGCCATAAAGGGCTCTGGGCCCAGCCTCCCAACCTCTCAGCCATAAAGGGCTCTGGGCCCAGCCTCCCAACCTCTCAGCAATAAGGGGCGCTGGGCCCAGCCTCCAACCTCTCAGCCATAAAGGGCTCTGGGCCCAGCCTCCCAACCTCTCAGCAATAAGGGGCTCTGGGCCCAGCCTCCCAACCTCTCAGCCATAAAGGGCTCTGGGCCCAGCCTCCAACCTCTCAGCAATAAGGGGCGCTGGGCCCAGCCTCCAACCTCTCAGCCATAAAGGGCTCTGGGCCCAGCCTCCCAACCTCTCAGCCATAAAGGGCTCTGGGCCCAGCCTCCCAACCTCTCAGCCATAAAGGGCTCTGGGCCCAGCCTCCCAACCTCTCAGCCATAACGGGCTCTGGGCCCAGCCTCCCAACCTCTCAGCAATAAAGGGCTTGGGGCCCAGCCTCTCAGCCATAAGGGGCTCTGGGCCCAATATCCCAACCTCTTAGCCATAAGGGGTTCTGGGCCCAGCATCCCAGCCTCTCAGCTATAAGGGGCGCTGGGCCAAAACTCTCAGCCATAAGGGGCGCTGGGCCCAAACTCTCAGCCATAAGGGGCGCTGGGCCCAAACTCTCAGCCATAAGGGGCGCTGGGCCCAAACTCTCAGCCATAAGGGGCGCTGGGCCCAAACTCTCAGCCATAAGGGGCGCTGGGCCCAAACTCTCAGCCATAAGGGGCGCTGGGCCCAAACTCTCAGCCATAAGGGGCGCTGGGCCCAAACTCTCAGCCATAAGGGAAACTGGGCCCAAACTCTCAGCCATAAGGGGCGCTGGGCCCAAACTCTCAGCCATAAGGGGCGCTGGGCCCAAACTCTCAGCCATAAGGGGCGCTGGGCCCAAACTCTCAGCCATAAGTGGCGCTGGGCCAAAACTCTCAGCCATAAGGGGCGCTGGGCCCAAACTCTCAGCTATAAGGGAAACTGGGCCTCTATGTAGTGCACTACTTTTGACGAGTGCCCATAGGGGCGTATGCAGGGAATAGGGTGCCATTTGGAACGGATCCACTACCCACAGCTGGCTGTGATAACACAGGGGAGATGAGGAGACAGGTAAACCCACTGGTCAGTGATAACACAGTGGAGATGAGGAGACAGATAAACCCTTTGGTCAGTGATAACACAGTGGAGATGAGGAGACAGATAAACCCACTGGTCAGTGATAACACAGGGGAGATGAGGAGACAGATAAACCCACTGGTCAGTGATAACACAGGGGAGATGAGGAGACAGATAAACCCACTGGTCAGTGATAACACAGGGGAGATGAGGAGACAGATAAACCCACTGGTCAGTGATAACACAGGGGAGATGAGGAGACAGATAAACCCACTGGTCAGTGATAACACAGTGGAGGTGAGGAGACAGATAAACCCACTGGTCAGTGATAACACAGTGGAGATGAGGAGACAGATAAACCCACTGGTCAGTGATAACACAGTGGAGGTGAGGAGACAGATAAACCCACTGGTCAGTGATAACACATGGGAGATGAGGAGACAGATAAACCCCCTGGTCAGTGATAACACAGGGGAGATGAGGAGACAGATAAACCCACTGGTCAGTGATAACACAGGGGAGATGAGGAGACAGATAAACCCACTGGTCGATGATAACACAGGGGAGGTTAGGAGACAGATAAACCCACTGGTCAGTGATAACACAGGGGAGATGAGGATACAGATAAACCCCCTGGTCAGCGATAACACAGGGGAGATGAGGAGACAGATAAACCCCCTGGTCAGTGATAACACAGGGGAGATGAGGAGACAGATAAACCCACTGGTCAGTGGTAACACAGGGGAGATGAGGAGACAGATAAACCCACTGGTCAGTGATAACACAGGGGAGATGAGGAGACAGATAAACCCACTGGTCAGTGATAACACAGGGGAGATGAGGAGACAGGTAAACCCCCTGGTCAGTGATAACACAGGTGAGATGAGGAGACAGATAAACCCACTGGTCAGTGATAACACAGTGGAGATGAGGAGAGCAATGACAGGGGGGTTAGACAGATACTGGCTGAATATGTTATCAAGTCATGCAAACTTCAGAGGCGCTGATGAAAATTGGATCTGCAAATATTAGATTTTGACAAATCTCCAACATCCCAAATGACATCCTAGTCTCTATATAGAGCAAAACTAGTGCACTAAGCTATGTGCTGAGTGATAAATAGGGAACACGTACTATAGATACTGCGTTTGTCCTTAGGAAGGGACCAACTGACTATGTTATAAAGGGACCAACTGACTATGTAATAAAGGGGAATACAGACTATGTTATAAAGGGACCAACTGACTATGTTATAAATGGACCAACTGACTATGTTATAAAGAGACCAACTGACTATGTTATAAAGAGACCAACTGACTATGTTATAAAGGGACCAACTGACTATGTTATAAAGAGACCAACTGACTATGTTATAAAGAGACCAACTGACTATGTTATAAAGAGACCAACTGACTATGTTATAAAGAGACCAACTGACTATGTTATAAAGGGACCAACTGACTATGTTATAAATGGACCAACTGACTATGTTATAAAGAGACCAACTGACTATGTTATAAAGAGACCAACTGACTATGTTATAAAGGGACCAACTGACTATGTTATAAAGAGACCAACTGACTATGTTATAAAGAGACCAACTGACTATGTTATAAAGAGACCAACAGACTATGTTATAAAGAGACCAACTGACTATGTTATAAAGAGACCAACTGACTATGTTATAAAGGGACCAACTGACTATGTTATTAAGAGACCAACTGACTATGTTATAAAGAGACCAACTGACTATGTTATAAAGGGACCAACTGACTATGTTGTAAAGAGACCAACTGACTATGTTATAAAGAGACCAACTGACTATGTTATAAAGGGACCAACTGACTATGTTATAAAGGGACCAACTGACTATGTTATAAAGAGACCAACTGACTATGTTGTAAAGAGACCAACTGACTATGTTATAAAGAGACCAACTGACTATGTTATAAAGAGACCAACTGACTATGTTATAAAGGGACCAACTGACTATGTTATAAAGGGAATACAGACTATGTTGTAAAGGGACCAACTGACTATGTTATAAAGGGAATACAGACTATGTTGTAAAGGGACCAACTGACTATGTTATAAAGGGACCAACTGACTGTTATAAAGGGACCAACCGACTATGTTATAAAGGGAATACAGACTATGTTGTAAAGGAACCAACTGACTATGTTGTAAAGGGAATTATTCTTACTATGTTGTAAAGGGAACAACTGACTATGTTATAAAGAGACCAACTGACTATGTTATAAAGGGACCAACTGACTATGTTATAAAGAGACCAACTGACTATGTTATAAAGTGACCTACTGACTATGTTATAAAGAGACCAACTGACTATGTTATATAGGGACCAACTGACTATGTAATAAAGGGACCAACTGACTATGTTATAAAGGGACCAACTGACTATGTTATATAGGGACCAACTGACTATGTAATAAAGGGACCAACTGACTATGTAATAAAGGGACCAACTGACTATGTTATAAAGGGACCAACTGACTATGTTATATAGGGACCAACTGACTATGTAATAAAGGGACCAACTGACTATGTAATAAAGGGACCTACTGACTATGTTATAAAGAGACCAACTGACTATGTTATATAGGGACCAACTGACTATGTTATAAAGAGACCAACTGACTATGTTATAAAGGGACCAACTGACTATGTTATAAAGAGACCAACTGACTATGTTATAAAGAGACCAACTGACTATGTTATAAAGAGACCAACTGACTATGTTATAAAGAGACCAACTGACTATGTTATAAAGGGACCAACTGACTATGTTATAAAGTGACCAACTGACTATGTTATAAAGGGGAATACAGACTATGTTATAAAGGGGACCAACTGACTATGTTATAAAGAGACCAACTGACTATGTTATAAAGAGACCAACTGACTATGTTATAAAGGGACCAACTGACTATGTTATAAAGAGACCAACTGACTATGTTATAAAGAGACCAACTGACTATGTTATAAAGAGACCAACTGACTATGTTATAAAGAGACCAACTGACTATGTTATAAAGGGACCAACTGACTATGTTATAAAGGGAACAACTGACTATGTTATAAAGAGACCAACTGACTATGTTATAAAGAGACCAACTGACTATGTTATAAAGAGACCAACTGACTATGTAATAAAGGGACCAACTGACTATGTTATAAAGGGACCAACTGACTATGTTATAAAGAGACCAACTGACTATGTTATAAAGAGACCAACTGACTATGTTATAAAGGGGAATACAGACTATGTTATAAAGAGACCAACTGACTATGTTATAAAGGGACCAACTGACTATGTTATTAAAGGGACCAACTGACTATGTTATAAAGAGACCAACTGACTATGTTATTAAAGAGACCAACTGACTATGTTATAAAGAGACCAACTGACTATGTTATAAAGGGACCAACTGACTATGTTATAAAGAGACCAACTGACTATGTTATAAAGAGACCAACTGACTATGTTATAAAGAGACCAACTGACTATGTTATAAAGGGGAATACAGACTATGTTATAAAGAGACCAACTGACTATGTTATAAAGAGACCAACTGACTATGTTATAAAAAGACCAACTGACTATGTTATAAAGGGACCAACTGACTATGTTATAAAGAGACCAACTGACTATGTTATAAAGAGACCAACTGACTATGTTATAAAGAGACCAACTGACTATGTTATAAAGGGGAATACAGACTATGTTATAAAGAGACCAACTGACTATGTTATAAAGAGACCAACTGACTATGTTATAAAAAGACCAACTGACTATGTTATAAAGGGACCAACTGACTATGTTATAAAGAGACCAACTGACTATGTTATAAAGAGACCAACTGACTATGTTATAAAGAGACCAACTGACTATGTTATAAAGAGACCAACTGACTATGTTATAAAAAGACCAACTGACTATGTTATAAAGGGACTAACTGACTATGTTATAAAGGGGAATACAGACTATGTTATAAAGAGCCCAACTGACTATGTTATAAAGGGACCAACTGACTATGTTATAAAGGGACCAACTGACTATGTTATAAAGGGGAATACAGACTATGTTATAAAGAGACCAACTGACTATGTTATAAAGAGACCAACTGACTATATTATAAAGGGGAATACAGACTATGTTATAAAGAGACCAACTGACTATGTTATAAAGAGACCAACAGACTATGTTATAAATGGGAATACAGACTATGTTATAAAGGGACCAACTGACTATGTTAGAAAGAGACCAACTGACTATGTTATAAAGAGACCAACTGACTATGTTATAAAGGGACCAACTGACTATGTTATAAAGAGACCAACTGACTATGTTATAAAGAGACCAACTGACTATGTTATAAAGGGACCAACTGACTATGTTATAAAGAGAACAACTGACTATGTTATAAAGGGACCAACTGACTATGTTATAAAGAGACCAACTGACTATGTTATAAAGAGACGAACTGACTATGTTATAAAGGGACCAACTGACTATGTTATAAAGAGACCAACTGACTATGTTATAAAGGGACCAACTGACTATGTTATAAAGGGACCAACAGACTATGTTATAAAGAGACCAACTGACTATGTTATAAAGAGACCAACTGACTATGTTATAAAGGGACCAACTGACTATGTTATAAAGAGACCAACTGACTATGTTATAAAGGGACCAACTGACTATGTTATAAAGAGACCAACTGACTATGTTATAAAGTGACCAACTGACTATGTTATAAATGGGAATACAGACTATGTTATAAAGGGACCAACTGACTAGGTTATAAAGGGACCAACTGACTATGTTATAAAAAGACCAACTGACTATGTTATAAAGAGACCAACTGACTATGTTATAAAGGGACCAACTGACTATGTTATAAAGGGACCAACTGACTATGTTATAAAGAGACCAACTGACTATGTTATAAAGAGACCAACTGACTATGTTATAAAGGGACCAACTGACTATGTTATAAAGAGACCAACTGACTATGTTATAAAGAGACCAACTGACTATGTTATAAAGGGACCAACTGACTATGTTATAAAGAGAACAACTGACTATGTTATAAAGGGACCAACTGACTATGTTATAAAGAGACCAACTGACTATGTTATAAAGAGACCAACTGACTATGTTATAAAGGGACCAACTGACTATGTTATAAAGGGACCAACAGACTATGTTATAAAGAGACCAACTGACTATGTTATAAAGAGACCAACTGACTATGTTATAAAGGGACCAACTGACTATGTTATAAAGAGACCAACTGACTATGTTATAAAGGGACCAACTGACTATGTTATGAAGAGACCAACTGACTATGTTATAAAGTGACCAACTGACTATGTTATAAATGGGAATACAGACTATGTTATAAAGGGACCAACTGACTAGGTTATAAAGGGACCAACTGACTATGTTATAAAGAGACCAACTGACTATGTTATAAAGAGACCAACTGACTATGTTATAAAGAGACCAACTGACTATGTTATAAAGTGACCTACTGACTATGTTATAAAGAGACCAACTGACTATGTTATATAGGGACCAACTGACTATGTAATAAAGGGACCAACTGACTATGTTATAAAGGGACCAACTGACTATGTTATAAAGGGACCAACTGACTATGTTATGAAGAGACCAACTGACTATGTTATAAAGTGACCAACTGACTATGTTATAAATGGGAATACAGACTATGTTATAAAGGGACCAACTGACTAGGTTATAAAGGGACCAACTGACTATGTTATAAAGAGACCAACTGACTATGTTATAAAGAGACCAACTGACTATGTTATAAAGAGACCAACTGACTATGTTATAAAGTGACCTACTGACTATGTTATAAAGAGACCAACTGACTATGTTATATAGGGACCAACTGACTATGTAATAAAGGGACCAACTGACTATGTAATAAAGGGACCAACTGACTATGTTATAAAGAGACCAACTGACTATGTTATAAAGTGACCTACTGACTATGTTATAAAGAGACCAACTGACTATGTTATATAGGGACCAACTGACTATGTTATAAAGGGACCAACTGACTATGTTATAAAGAGACCAACTGACTATGTTATAAAGAGACCAACTGACTATGTTATAAAGTGACCTACTGACTATGTTATAAAGAGACCAACTGACTATGTTATATAGGGACCAACTGACTATGTAATAAAGGGACCAACTGACTATGTTATAAAGGGACCAACTGACTATGTTATAAAAGGGAATACAGACTATGTTATAAAGAGACCAACTGACTATGTTATAAAGTGACCTACTGACTATGTTATAAAGAGACCAACTGACTATGTTATAAAGAGACCTACTGACTATGTTATAAAGAGACCAACTGACTATGTTATAAAGAGACCAACTGACTATGTTATAAAGAGACCAACTGACTATGTTATAAAGAGACCAACTGACTATGTTATAAAGAGACCAACTGACTATGTTATAAAGAGACCAACTGACTATGTTATAAAGGGACCAACTGACTATGTTATAAAGAGACCAACTGACTATGTTATAAAGGGAACAACTGACTATGTTATAAAGAGACCAACTGACTATGTTATAAAGAGACCAACTGACTATGTTATAAAGAGACCAACTGACTATGTTATAAAGGGACCAACTGACTATGTTATAAAGGGAACAACTGACTATGTTATAAAGAGCCCAACTGACTATGTTATAAAGGGACCAACTGACTATGTTATAAAGGGGAATACAGACTATGTTATAAAGAGACCAACTGACTATGTTATAAAGTGACCAACTGACTATGTTATTAAAGGGACCAACTGACTATGTTATAAAGAGACCAACTGACTATGTTATTAAAGGGACCAACTGACTATGTTATAAAGAGACCAACTGACTATGTAATAAAGGGACCAACTGACTATGTTATAAAGTGACCTACTGACTATGTTATAAAGAGACCAACTGACTATGTTATATAGGGACCAACTGACTATGTAATAAAGGGACCAACTGACTATGTTATAAAGGGACCAACTGACTATGTTATAAAAGGGAATACAGACTATGTTATAAAGAGACCAACTGACTATGTTATAAAGTGACCTACTGACTATGTTATAAAGAGACCAACTGACTATGTTATAAAGAGACCTACTGACTATGTTATAAAGAGACCAACTGACTATGTTATAAAGAGACCAACTGACTATGTTATAAAGAGACCAACTGACTATGTTATAAAGAGACCAACTGACTATGTTATAAAGAGACCAACTGACTATGTTATAAAGAGACCAACTGACTATGTTATAAAGGGACCAACTGACTATGTTATAAAGAGACCAACTGACTATGTTATAAAGGGAACAACTGACTATGTTATAAAGAGACCAACTGACTATGTTATAAAGAGACCAACTGACTATGTTATAAAGAGACCAACTGACTATGTAATAAAGGGACCAACTGACTATGTTATAAAGGGACCAACTGACTATGTTATAAAGAGCCCAATTGACTATGTTATAAAGGGACCAACTGACTATGTTATAAAGGGGAATACAGACTATGTTATAAAGAGACCAACTGACTATGTTATAAAGTGACCAACTGACTATGTTATTAAAGGGACCAACTGACTATGTTATAAAGAGACCAACTGACTATGTTATTAAAGGGACCAACTGACTATGTTATAAAGAGACCAACTGACTATGTAATAAAGGGACCAACTGACTATTTTATAAAGAGACCAACTGACTATGTTATAAAGAGACCAACTGACTATGTTATAAAGGGGAATACAGACTATGTTATAAAGAGAACAACTGACTATGTTATAAAGAGACCAACTGACTATGTTATAAAAAGACCAACTGACTATGTTATAAAGGGACCAACTGACTATGTTATAAAGAGACCAACTGACTATGTTATAAAGGGACCAACTGACTATGTTATAAAGAGACCAACTGACTATGTTATAAAAAGACCAACTGACTATGTTATAAAAGGACCAACTGACTATGTTATAAAGAGACCAACTGACTATGTTATAAAGAGACCAACTGACTATGTTATAAAGAGACCAATTGACTATGTTATAAAGAGACCAACTGACTATGTTATAAAGGGACCAACTGACTATGTTATAAAGGGACCAACTGACTATGTTATAAAGAGACCAACTGACTATGTTATAAAGGGACCAACTGACTATGTTATAAAGGGACCAACTGACTATGTTATAAAGAGACCAACTGACTATGTTATAAAGAGACCAACTGACTATGTTATAAAGGGACCAACTGACTATGTTATAAAGAGACCAACTGACTATGTTATAAAGGGACCAACTGACTATGTTATAAAGAGACCAACTGACTATGTTATAAAGTGACCAACTGACTATGTTATAAATGGGAATACAGACTATGTTATAAAGGGACCAACTGACTAGGTTATAAAGGGACCAACTGACTATGTTATAAAGAGACCAACTGACTATGTTATAAAGAGACCATCTGACTATGTTATAAAGGGACCAACTGACTATGTTATAAAGAGACCAACTGACTATGTTATAAAGAGACCAACTGACTATGTTATAAAGTGACCTACTGACTATGTTATAAAGAGACCAACTGACTATGTTATATAGGGACCAACTGACTATGTAATAAAGGGACCAACTGACTATGTTATAAAGGGACCAACTGACTATGTTATAAAAGGGAATACAGACTATGTTATAAAGGGGAATACAGACTATGTTATAAAGAGACCAACTGACTATGTTATAAAGTGACCTACTGACTATGTTATAAAGAGACCAACTGACTATGTTATAAAGAGACCAACTGACTATGTTATAAAGAGACCAACTGACTATGTTATAAAGAGACCAACTGACTATGTTATAAAGAGACCAACTGACTATGTTATAAAGAGACCAACTGACTATGTTATAAAGGGACCAACTGACTATGTTATAAAGAGTCCAACTGACTATGTTATAAAGGGAACAACTGACTATGTTATAAAGAGACCAACTGACTATGTTATAAAGAGACCAACTGACTATGTTATAAAGAGACCAACTGACTATGTAATAAAGGGACCAACTGACTATGTTATAAAGGGACCAACTGACTATGTTATAAAGAGCCCAACTGACTATGTTATAAAGGGACCAACTGACTATGTTATAAAGGGGAATACAGACTATGTTATAAAGAGACCAACTGACTATGTTATAAAGTGACCAACTGACTATGTTATTAAAGGGACCAACTGACTATGTTATAAAGAGACCAACTGACTATGTTATTAAAGGGACCAACTGACTATGTTATAAAGAGACCAACTGACTATGTAATAAAGGGACCAACTGACTATTTTATAAAGAGACCAACTGACTATGTTATAAAGAGACCAACTGACTATGTTATAAAAAGACCAACTGACTATGTTATAAAGGGACCAACTGACTATGTTATAAAGAGACCAACTGACTATGTTAAAAAGGGGAAGACAGACTATGTTATAAAGGGACCAACTGACTATGTTATAAAGAGACCAACTGACTATGTTATAAAAAGACCAACTGACTATGTTATAAAAGGACCAACTGACTATGTTATAAAGAGACCAACTGACTATGTTATAAAGAGACCAACTGACTATGTTATAAAGAGACCAACTGACTATGTTATAAAGAGACCAACTGACTATGTTATAAAGGGACCAACTGACTATGTTATAAAGGGACCAACTGACTATGTTATAAAGGGACCAACTGACTATGTTATAAAGGGACCAACTGACTATGTTATAAAGAGCTCAACTGACTGTGTTATAAAGGGACCAACTGACTATGTTATAAAGAGATCAACTGACTATGTTATAAAGGGACCAACTGACTATGTTATAAAGGGACCAACTGACTATGTTATAAAGGGACCAACTGACTATGTTATAAAGGGACCAACTGACTATGTTATAAAGAGATCAACTGACTATGTTATAAAGAGACCAACTGACTATGTTATAAAGGGGAATACAGACTATGTTATAAAGGGACCAACTGACTATGTTATAAAGGGGAATACAGACTATGTTATAAAGAGACCAACTGACTATGTTATAAAGTGACCAACTGACTATGTTATTAAAGGGACCAACTGACTATGTTATAAAGAGACCAACTGACTATGTTATTAAAGGGACCAACTGACTATGTTATAAAGAGACCAACTGACTATGTAATAAAGGGACCAACTGACTATTTTATAAAGAGACCAACTGACTATGTTATAAAGAGACCAACTGACTATGTTATAAAAAGACCAACTGACTATGTTATAAAGGGACCAACTGACTATGTTATAAAGAGACCAACTGACTATGTTAAAAAGGGGAAGACAGACTATGTTATAAAGGGACCAACTGACTATGTTATAAAGAGACCAACTGACTATGTTATAAAAAGACCAACTGACTATGTTATAAAAGGACCAACTGACTATGTTATAAAGAGACCAACTGACTATGTTATAAAGAGACCAACTGACTATGTTATAAAGAGACCAATTGACTATGTTATAAAGAGACCAACTGACTATGTTATAAAGGGATCAACTGACTATGTTATAAAGGGACCAACTGACTATGTTATAAAGGGACCAACTGACTATGTTATAAAGGGACCAACTGACTATGTTATAAAGAGCTCAACTGACTGTGTTATAAAGGGACCAACTGACTATGTTATAAAGAGATCAACTGACTATGTTATAAAGGGACCAACTGACTATGTTATAAAGGGACCAACTGACTATGTTATAAAGGGACCAACTGACTATGTTATAAAGGGACCAACTGACTATGTTATAAAGAGATCAACTGACTATGTTATAAAGAGACCAACTGACTATGTTATAAAGGGGAATACAGACTATGTTATAAAGGGACCAACTGACTATGTTATAAAGGGACCAACTGACTATGTTATAAAGGGACCAACTGACTATGTTATAAAGGGACCAACTGACTATGTTATAAAGGGACCAACTGACTATGTTATAAAGGGACCAACTGACTATGTTATAAAGGGACCAACTGACTATGTTATAAAGAGACCAACTGACTATGTTATAAAGAGACCAACTGACTATGTTATAAAGAGACCAACTGACTATGTTATAAAGAGACCAACTGACTATGTTATAAAGGTGAATACAGACTATGTTACAAAGGGACCAACTGACTATGATATAAAGGGACCAACTGACTATGTTATAAAGAGACCAACTGACTATGTTATAAAGGGGAATACAGACTATGTTATAAAGGGACCAACTGACTATGTTATAAAGGGACCAACTGACTATGTTATAAAGAGACCAACTGACTATGTTATAAAGGGACCAACTGACTATGTTATAAAGGGACCAACTGACTATGTTATAAAGAGACCAACTGACTATGTTATAAAGGGGAATACAGACTATGTTATAAAGGGACCAACTGACTATGTTATAAAGGGGAATACAGACTATGTTATAAAGGGACCAACTGACTATGTTATAAAGGGACCAACTGAATATGTTATAAAGGGACCAACTGACTATGTTATAAAGGGACCAACTGACTATGTTATAAAGAGCTCAACTGACTGTGTTATAAAGGGACCAACTGACTATGTTATAAAGAGACCAACTGACTATGTTATTAAATGGACCAACTGACTATGTTATAAAGGGACCAACTGACTATGTTATAAAGGGACCAACTGACTATGTTATAAAGGGACCAACTGACTATGTTATAAAGAGCTCAACTGACTGTGTTATAAAGGGACCAACTGACTATGTTATAAAGAGATCAACTGACTATGTTATAAAGGGACCAACTGACTATGTTATAAAGGGACAAACTGACTATGTTATAAAGGGACCAACTGACTATGTTATAAAGGGACCAACTGACTATGTTATAAAGAGATCAACTGACTATGTTATAAAGGGACCAACTGACTATGTTATAAAGAGATCAACTGACTATGTTATAAAGGGACCAACTGACTATGTTATAAAGGGGAATACAGACTATGTTATAAAGGGACCAACTGACTATGTTATAAAGGGACCAACTGACTATGTTATAAAGGGACCAACTGACTATGTTATAAAGGGACCAACTGACTATGTTATAAAGGGACCAACTGACTATGTTATAAATTTACCTACTGACTATGTTATAAAGGGGAATACAGACTATGTTATAAAGGGACCAACTGACTATGTTATAAAGAGACCAACTGACTATGTTATAAAGGTGAATACAGACTATGTTACAAAGGGACCAACTGACTATGTTATAAAGGGACCAACTGACTATGTTATAAAGAGACCAACTGACTATGTTATAAAGGGGAATACAGACTATGTTATAAAGGGACCAACTGACTATGTTATAAAGAGACCAACTGACTATGTTATAAAGGGACCAACTGACTATGTTATAAAGGGACCAACTGACTATGTTATAAAGGGACCAACTGACTATGTTATAAAGAGATCAACTGACTATGTTATAAAGTGACCAACTGACTATGTTATAAAGGGGAATACAGACTATGTTATAAAGGGACCAACAGACTATGTTATAAAGGGACCAACTGATTATGTTATAAAGGGACCAACTGACTATGTTATAAAGGGACCAACTGACTATGTTATAAAGAGACCAACTGACTATGTTATAAAGGGACCAACTGACTATGTTATAAAGGGACCAACTGACTATGTTATAAAGAGATCAACTGACTATGTTATAAAGTGACCAACTGACTATGTTATAAAGGGGAATACAGACTATGTTATAAAGGGACCAACTGACTATGTTATAAAGAGATCAACTGACTATGTTATAAAGTGACCAACTGACTATGTTATAAAGGGGAATACAGACTATGTTATAAAGATACCAACTGACTATGTTGTAAAGAGACCAACTGACTATGTTATAAAGGGGAATACAGACTTGGTTATAAAGAGACCAACTGACTATGTTATAAATTTACCTACTGACTATGTTATAAAGGGGAATACAGACTATGTTATAAAGAGACCAACTGACTATGTTATAAAGGTGAATACAGACTATGTTATAAAGGGACCAACTGACTATGTTATAAAGGGACCAACTGACTATGTTATAAAGAGACCAACTGACTATGTTATAAAGGGAATACAGACTATGTTATAAAGGGACCAACTGACTATGTTATAAAGGGACCAACTGACTATGTTATAAAGGGACCAACTGACTATGTTATAAAGGGACCAACTGACTATGTTATAAAGAGACCAACTGACTATGTTATAAAGGGGAATACAGACTATGTTATAAAGGGACCAACTGACTATGTTATAAAGGGACCAACTGACTATGTTATAAAGAGACCAACTGAGTATGTTATAAAGAGACCAACTGACTATGTTATAAAGGGGAATACAGACTATGTTATAAAGGGACCAACTGACTATGTTATAAAGGGACCAACTGACTATGTTATAAAGAGACCAACTGACTATGTTATAAAGGGACCAACTGACTATGTTATAAAGGGACCAACTGACTATGTTATAAAGGGACCAATCGACTATGTTATAAAGAGACCAACTGACTATGTTATAAAGGGAATACAGACTATGTTATAAAGGGTCCAACTGACTATGTTATTAAAGGGACCAACTGACTATGTTATAAAGAGACCAACTGACTATGTTATAAAGAGACCAACTGACTATGTTATAAAGAGACCAACTGACTATGTTATAAAGAGACCAACTGACTATGTTATAAAGGGACCAACTGACTATGTTATAAAGAGACCAAGTGACTATGTTATAAAGAGACCAACTGACTATGTTATTAAGTGACCAACTGACTATGTTATAAAGTGACCAACTGACTATGTTATTAAGTGACCAACTGACTATGTTATAAAGTGACCAACTGACTATGTTATAAAGGGACCAACTGACTATGTTATAAAGGGGAATACAGACTATGTTATAAAGATACCAACTGACTATGTTGTAAAGAGACCAACTGACTATGTTATAAAGGGGAATACAGACTTGGTTATAAAGAGACCAACTGACTATGTTATAAATTTACCTACTGACTATGTTATAAAGGGGAATACAGACTATGTTATAAAGGGACCAACTGACTATGTTATAAAGAGAACAACTGACTATGTTATAAAGAGACCAACTGACTATGTTATAAAGGTGAATACAGACTATGTTACAAAGGGACCAACTGACTATGTTATAAAGGGACCAACTGACTATGTTATAAAGAGACCAACTGACTATGTTATAAAGGGGAATACAGACTATGTTATAAAGGGACCAACTGACTATGTTATAAAGGGACCAACTGACTATGTTATAAAGGGACCAACTGACTATGTTATAAAGAGACCAACTGACTATGTTATAAAGGGACCAACTGACTATGTTATAAAGGGACCAACTGAATATGTTATAAAGGGAATACAGACTATGTTATAAAGAGACCAACTGACTATGTTATAAAGAGACCAACTGACTATGTTATAAAGGGACCAACTGACTATGTTATAAAGGGACCAACTGACTATGTTATAAAGAGCTCAACTGACTGTGTTATAAAGGGACCAACTGACTATGTTATAAAGAGATCAACTGACTATGTTATAAAGGGACCAACTGACTATGTTATAAAGGGACCAACTGACTATGTTATAAAGGGACCAACTGACTATGTTATAAAGGGACCAATTGACTATGTTATAAAGAGATCAACTGACTATGTTATAAAGGGACCAACTGACTATGTTATAAAGGGAATACAGACTATGTTATAAAGGGACCAACTGACTATGTTATAAAGGGACCAACTGACTATGTTATAAAGGGACCAACTGACTATGTTATAAAGGGACCAACTGACTATGTTATAAAGGGACCAACTGACTATGTTATAAAGAGACCAACTGACTATGTTATAAAGAGACCAACTGACTATGTTATAAAGAGACCAACTGACTATGTTATAAAGAGACCAACTGACTATGTTATAAAGGGACCAACTGACTATGTTATAAAGGGGAATACAGACTATGTTATAAAGGGACCAACTGACTATGTTATAAAGGGACCAACTGACTATGTTATTAAAGGGACCAACTGACTATGTTATAAAGAGACCAACTGACTATGTTATAAAGGGACCAACTGACTATGTTATAAAGGGACCAACTGACTATGTTATAAAGAGACCAACTGACTATGTTATAAAGGGGAATACAGACTATGTTATAAAGGACCAACTGACTATGTTATAAAGGGACCAACTGACTATGTTATAAAGGGACCAACTGACTATGTTATAAAGAGACCAACTGACTATGTTATAAAGGGACCAACTGACTATGTTATAAAGGGACCAACTGACTATGTTATAAAGAGACCAACTGACTATGTTATAAAGGGACCAACTGACTATGTTATAAAGGGACCAACTGACTATGTTATAAAGAGATCAACTGACTATGTTATAAAGTGACCAACTGACCATGTTATAAAGGGGAATACAGACTATGTTATAAAGTGACCAACTGACTATGTTATAAAGGGGAATACAGACTATGTTATAAAGGGACCAACTGACTATGTTATAAAGAGATCAACTGACTATGTTATAAAGGGACCAACTGACTATGTTATAAAGAGATCAACTGACTATGTTATAAAGTGACCAACTGACTATGTTATAAAGGGGAATACAGACTATGTTATAAAGATACCAACTGACTATGTTGTAAAGAGACCAACTGACTATGTTATAAAGGGGAATACAGACTTGGTTATAAAGAGACCAACTGACTATGTTATAAATTTACCTACTGACTATGTTATAAAGGGACCAACTGACTATGTTATAAAGGGACCAACTGACTATGTTATAAAGAGACCAACTGACTATGTTATAAAGGGGAATACAGACTATGTTATAAAGGGACCAACTGACTATGTTATAAAGGGACCAACTGACTATGTTATAAAGGGACCAACTGACTATGTTATAAAGGGACCAACTGACTATGTTATAAAGAGACCAACTGACTATGTTATAAAGGGGAATACAGACTATGTTATAAAGGGACCAACTGACTATGTTATAAAGGGACCAACTGACTATGTTATAAAGAGACCAACTGAGTATGTTATAAAGAGACCAACTGACTATGTTATAAAGGGGAATACAGACTATGTTATAAAGGGACCAACTGACTATGTTATAAAGGGACCAACTGACTATGTTATAAAGAGACCAACTGACTATGTTATAAAGGGACCAACTGACTATGTCATAAAGGGACCAACTGACTATGTTATAAAGGGACCAATCGACTATGTTATAAAGAGACCAACTGACTATGTTATAAAGGGGAATACAGACTATGTTATAAAGGGTCCAACTGACTATGTTATTAAAGGGACCAACTGACTATGTTATAAAGAGACCAACTGACTATGTTATAAAGAGACCAACTGACTATGTTATAAAGAGACCAACTGACTATGTTATAAAGAGACCAACTGACTATGTTATAAAGGGACCAACTGACTATGTTATAAAGAGACCAAGTGACTATGTTATAAAGAGACCAACTGACTATGTTATTAAGTGACCAACTGACTATGTTATAAAGTGACCAACTGACTATGTTATTAAGTGACCAACTGACTATGTTATAAAGTGACCAACTGACTATGTTATAAAGGGACCAACTGACTATGTTATAAAGGGGAATACAGACTATGTTATAAAGATACCAACTGACTATGTTGTAAAGAGACCAACTGACTATGTTATAAAGGGGAATACAGACTTGGTTATAAAGAGACCAACTGACTATGTTATTAAAGGGACCAACTGACTATGTTATTAAAGGGACCAACTGACTATGTTATAAAGGTGAATACAGACTATGTTACAAAGGGACCAACTGACTATGTTATAAAGGGACCAACTGACTATGTTATAAAGAGACCAACTGACTATGTTATAAAGGGGAATACAGACTATGTTATAAATTTACCTACTGACTATGTTATAAAGGGGAATACAGACTATGTTATAAAGGGACCAACTGACTATGTTATAAAGAGAACAACTGACTATGTTATAAAGAGACCAACTGACTATGTTATAAAGGTGAATACAGACTATGTTACAAAGGGACCAACTGACTATGTTATAAAGGGACCAACTGACTATGTTATAAAGAGACCAACTGACTATGTTATAAAGGGGAATACAGACTATGTTATAAAGGGACCAACTGACTATGTTATAAAGGGACCAACTGACTATGTTATAAAGGGACCAACTGACTATGTTATAAAGAGACCAACTGACTATGTTATAAAGGGACCAACTGACTATGTTATAAAGGGACCAACTGAATATGTTATAAAGGGAATACAGACTATGTTATAAAGAGACCAACTGACTATGTTATAAAGAGACCAACTGACTATGTTATAAAGGGACCAACTGACTATGTTATAAAGGGACCAACTGACTATGTTATAAAGAGACCAACTGACTATGTTATAAAGAGCTCAACTGACTGTGTTATAAAGGGACCAACTGACTATGTTATAAAGAGATCAACTGACTATGTTATAAAGGGACCAACTGACTATGTTATAAAGGGACCAACTGACTATGTTATAAAGGGACCAACTGACTATGTTATAAAGGGACCAATTGACTATGTTATAAAGAGATCAACTGACTATGTTATAAAGGGACCAACTGACTATGTTATAAAGGGGAATACAGACTATGTTATAAAGGGACCAACTGACTATGTTATAAAGGGACCAACTGACTATGTTATAAAGGGACCAACTGACTATGTTATAAAGGGACCAACTGACTATGTTATAAAGGGACCAACTGACTATGTTATAAAGAGACCAACTGACTATGTTATAAAGAGACCAACTGACTATGTTATAAAGAGACCAACTGACTATGTTATAAAGAGACCAACTGACTATGTTATAAAGGGACCAACTGACTATGTTATAAAGGGGAATACAGACTATGTTATAAAGGGACCAACTGACTATGTTATAAAGGGACCAACTGACTATGTTATTAAGGGACCAACTGACTATGTTATAAAGAGACCAACTGACTATGTTATAAAGGGACCAACTGACTATGTTATAAAGGGACCAACTGACTATGTTATAAAGAGACCAACTGACTATGTTATAAAGGGAATACAGACTATGTTATAAAGGGACCAACTGACTATGTTATAAAGGGACCAACTGACTATGTTATAAAGGGACCAACTGACTATGTTATAAAGAGACCAACTGACTATGTTATAAAGGGACCAACTGACTATGTTATAAAGGGACCAACTGACTATGTTATAAAGAGACCAACTGACTATGTTATAAAGGGGAATACAGAATATGTTATAAAGGGACCAACTGACTATGTTATAAAGGGACCAACTGAATATGTTATAAAGGGAATACAGACTATGTTATAAAGAGACCAACTGACTATGTTATAAAGAGACCAACTGACTATGTTATAAAGGGACCAACTGACTATGTTATAAAGGGACCAACTGACTATGTTATAAAGGGACCAACTGACTATGTTGTAAAGAGACCAACTGACTATGTTATAAAGGGGAATACAGACTATGTTATAAAGGGACCAACTGACTATGTTATAAAGGGACCAACTGACTATGTTATAAAGGGACCAACTGACTATGTTATAAAGAGACCAACTGACTATGTTATAAAGGGGAATACAGAATATGTTATAAAGGGACCAACTGACTATGTTATAAAGGGACCAACTGACTATGTTATAACAGGGAATACAGACTATGTTATAAAGGGACCAACTGACTATGTTATAAAGAGACCAACTGACTATGTTATAAAGGGACCAACTGACTATGTTATTAAAGGGACCAACTGACTATGTTATAAAGAGCCCAACTGACTATGTTATAAAGAGACCAACTGACTATGTTATAAAGGGACCAACTGACTATGTTATAAAGTGACCAACTGACTATGTTATAAAGAGACCAACTGACTATGTTATAAATAGACCAACTGACTATGTTATAAAGGGACCAACTGACTATGTTATTAAAGGGACCAACTGACTATGTTATTAAGAGACCAACTGGCGATGTTGTAAAGGGGAATACAGACTATGTTATAAAGAGACCAACTGACTATGTTATAAAGAGACCAACTGACTATGTTATAAAGAGCCCAACTGACTATGTTATAAAGGGACCAACTGACTATGTTATAAAGGGGAATACAGACTATGTTATAAAGAGACCAACTGACTATGTTATTAAAGGGACCAACTGACTATGTTATAATGAGACCAACTGACTATGTTATAAAGAGACCAACTGACTATGTTATAAAGAGACCAACTGACTATGTTATAAAGAGACCAACTGACTATGTTATAAAGGGACCAACTGACTATGTTATAAAGGGACCAACTGACTATGTTATAAAGGGACCAACTGACTATGTTATAAAGGGGAATACAGACTATGTTATAAAGGGACCAACTGACTATGTTATTAAAGGTACCAACTGACTATGTTATAATGAGACCAACTGACTATGTTATAAAGAGACCAACTGACTATGTTATAAAGAGACCAACTGACTATGTTATAAAGAGACCAACTAACTATGTTATAAAGGGACCAACTGACTATGTTATAAAGAGACCAAGTGACTATGTTATAAAGGGACCAACTGACTATGTTATAAAGGGACCAACTGACTATGTTATTAAGTGACCAACTGACTATGTTATAAAGTGACCAACTGACTATGTTATTAAGTGACCAACTGACTATGTTATAAAGTGACCAACTGACTATGTTATAAAGTGACCAACTGACTATGTTATTAAGTGACCAACTGACTATGTTATAAAGGGGAATACAGACTATGTTATAAAGGGACCAAATGACTATGTTATAAAGGGGAATACAGACTATGTTATAAAGAGACCAACTGACTATGTTATAAATTTACCTACTGACTATGTTATAAAGGGGAATACAGACTATGTTATAAAGGGACCAACTGACTATGTTATAAAGAGACCAACTGACTATGTTATAAAGGGGAATACAGACTATGTTATAAAGAGACCAACTGACTATGTTAAAAAGAGACCAACTGACTATGTTATAAAGAGACCAACTGACTATGTTATAAAGAGACCAACTGACTATGTTATAAAGTGACCAACTGACTATGTTATTAAGTGACCAACTGACTATGTTATAAAGTGACCAACTGACTATGTTATAAAGGGGAATACAGACTATGTCATATCGGGACCAACTGACTATGTTATAAAGGGACCAACTGACTATGTTATAAAGAGACCAACTGACTATGTTATAAAGGGACCAACTGACTATGTTATAAAGAGACCAACTGACTATGTTATAAAGAGACCAACTGACTATGTTATAAAAGGACCAACTGACTATGTTATAAAGGGACCAACTGACTATGTTATTAAAGGGACCAACTGACTATGTTATAAAGGGACCAACTGACTATGTTATAAAGAGACCAACTGACTATGTTATAAAGAGACCAACTGACTATGTTATAAAGAGACCAACTGACTATGTTATAAAGGGACCAACTGACTATGTTATAAAGAGACCAACTGACTATGTTATAAAGAGACCAACTGACTATGTTATAAAGAGACCAACTGACTATGTTATAAAGGGACCAACTGACTATGTTATAAAGGGACCAACTGACTATGTTATAAAGAGACCAACTGAGTATGTTATAAAGAGACCAACTGACTATGTTATAAAGGGGAATACAGACTATGTTATAAAGGGACCAACTGACTATGTTATAAAGGGACCAACTGACTATGTTATAAAGAGACCAACTGACTATGTTATAAAGGGACCAACTGACTATGTTATAAAGGGACCAACTGACTATGTTATAAAGGGACCAACCGACTATGTTATAAAGAGACCAACTGACTATGTTATAAAGGGAATACAGACTATGTTGTAAAGGGACCAACTGACTATGTTATAAAGAGACCAACTGACTATGTTATAAAGAGACCAACTGACTATGTTATAAAGGGATCAACTGACTATGTTATAAAGAGACCAACTGACTATGTTATAAAGGGGAATACAGACTATGTTATAAAGGGACCAACTGACTATGTTATTAAAGGGACCAACTGACTATGTTATAAAGAGACCAACTGACTATGTTATAAAGAGACCAACTGACTATGTTATAAAGAGACCAACTGACTATGTTATAAAGAGACCAACTGACTATGTTATAAAGGGACCAACTGACTATGTTATAAAGAGACCAAGTGACTATGTTATAAAGGGACCAACTGACTATGTTATAAAGGGACCAACTGACTATGTTATTAAGTGACCAACTGACTATGTTATAAAGTGACCAACTGACTATGTTATTAAGTGACCAACTGACTATGTTATAAAGTGACCAACTGACTATGTTATAAAGTGACCAACTGACTATGTTATAAAGTGACCAACTGACTATGTTATAAAGGGGAATACAGACTATGTTATAAAGGGACCAACTGACTATGTTATAAAGGGGAATACAGACTATGTTATAAAGATACCAACTGACTATGTTGTAAAGAGACCAACTGACTATGTTATAAAGGGGAATACAGACTTGGAATATAAAGAGACCAACTGACTATGTTATAAAGAGACCAACTGACTATGTTATAAAGAGCTCAACTGACTATGTTATAAATTTACCTACTGACTATGTTATAAAGGGGAATACAGACTATGTTATAAAGGGACCAACTGACTATGTTATAAAGAGACCAACTGACTATGTTATAAAGGGGAATACAGACTATGTTATAAAGAGACCAACTGACTATGTTAAAAAGAGACCAACTGACTATGTTATAAAGAGACCAACTGACTATGTTATAAAGAGACCAACTGACTATGTTATAAAGTGACCAACTGACTATGTTATTAAGTGACCAACTGACTATGTTATAAAGTGACCAACTGACTATGTTGTAAAGAGACCAATTGACTATGTTATAAAGAGACCAACTGACTATGTTTTAAAGGGAACAACTGACTATGTTTTAAAGTGCACAGAAACTGTTTCCTTGTTGTTCCTTGTTTCCTTGTTGTTCCTAGTTTCCTTGTTGTTCCGTGTTTCCTTGTTGTCCCGTGTTTCCTTGTTGTTCCGTGTTTCCTTGTTGTTCTGTGTTTCTGTGTTTCATTGTTGTTCCGTGTTTCTTTGTTGTTCCGTGTTTCCTTGTTCAGTGTTTCTTTGTTGTTCCGTGTTTCTTTGTTCCGTGTTTCTTTGTTGTTCCTTGTTTCCTTGTTGTTCCGTGTTTCCTTGTTGTTCCGTGTTTCCTTGTTGTTCCTTGTTTCCTTGTTGTTCCGTGTTTCCTTGTTGTTCCTTGTTTCCTTGTTGTTCCGTGTTTCCTTGTTGTTCCGTGTTTCCGTGTAGTTCCGTGTTTCCTTGTTCCTTGTCTCCTTGTTTTTCCGTGTTTCCTTGTTGTTCCGTGTTCCCTGTTGTTCTGTGTTATGTAACACCCCCACATATGTGTTACGCCCTGTCCAAACATACCATCAGGATGAATGTATACTGACCACAGTATTTCTGGACGAGAAGCTCTAACACAATTATTATAGATAATCCAGTCAAATGAGACCAAATAACTCTTCAGCCCAAATAATGTATTACATCAAATCAAATCAAATCAAATTTATTTATATAGCCCTTCGTACATCAGCTGATATCTCAAAGTGCTGTACAGAAACCCAGCCTAAAACCCCAAACAGCAAGCAATGCAGGTGTAGAAGCACGGTGGCTAGGAAAAACTCCCTAGAAAAGCCAAAACCTAGGAAGAAACCTAGAGAGGAACCAGGCTATGTGGGGTGGCCAGTCCTCTTCTACATCCATAGGTCAAGTTTGGTAATCATTCTCCATAGTAATGTTTCCAGTGTCATTATCTACAATATTTATCCTGTGCCCACACATATCGGCCTTGGTAGTAGTTGTAGGTTTTAATACAGTACCCACGACCAGTCTGACTTAATTTCACCATTGGAAAAAGATCTGCGTAACTACTGCAATGCAGGTTTGATTGAATTGAGCCCTTAATGTATCATTGCTTTTATTCATGCAATTCATTGAGGAAGCAATAACCTTAAAACACGTCCTCGGATATTGGATTTCACATGCCATTCAACTCTTTACTATTTAGCCATTAAAATGAACACAATCAGCCCATGCCTTCAACACTACAGGATTATATTATGTGCAGTGGATATTTGTTCAATATAATCTTGAACGGAGGTCAAAAATGTCTACATGAATTTGTGTCAACAAACTGTCCACGTTACATTCAATATTCCAACAGCGGATGATTAATTTATCCTGAACATTCATTTAATTTCCTTATCAATGAGAGCATTGAAAAGATAGACACAGGTTAATGGTAAACAGACCACGTTCATGGGCATCATATTTTCCAGGCGAGTAATTATGATGTCACTCACACCAGATAACTGGCTACTGTTCACCAATATTTTGACATAACGTTGGAGATCCATCAATCTTCACTATCATTAATTACACATTGCTTTCAGACACTGTAAATACACATTTAAAGGTTTGCCTGTTTCCTTCCATTAACAATACACGCTTTGTCAGAAAAAAAAGATGGTGGCAGGTTTTTAGATGGTGTCAGAAAATAAGATGGTGTCAGAAAATAAGATGGTGTCAGGAATTTAGATGGTGTCAGAATTGAGATGGTGTCAGGTATTAGATGGTGTCAGGCGTGAGATGGTGTCAGGCGTGAGATGGTGTCAGGCGTGAGATGGTGTCAGGCGTGAGATGGTGTCAGGTATTAGATGGTGTCAGGTATTAGATGGTGTCAGGTATTAGATGGTGTCAGGTATTAGATGGTGTCAGGTATTAGATGGTGTCAGGTATTAGATGGTGTCAGGTATTAGATGGTGTCAGGTATTAGATGGTGTCAGGTGTGAGATGGTGTCAGGTGTGAGATGGTGTAAGGCGTGAGATGGTGTCAGGCGTGAGATGGTGTCAGGCGTGAGATGGTGTCAGGCGTGAGATGGTGTCAGGTATTAGATTGTGTCAGAAAATAAGATGGTGTCAGATAATGTGAAAAGGTGCCATCATGTTATGATGTTGTAGATGTCACGGTCGTTGTAACGAGGAGATCAAGGCACAGGGTGATGAGAACACATACCTCTTCTGTGGCCCGTCACACTGCTTGGTCCTTGTTTGGTGGGTTATTCTGTCACGGTCGTTGTAACGAGGAGACCAAGGCACAGCGTGATGAGAATAAATTCCTCTTTATTAAAGGAAGAACACTAAAACAAACTAACAAAATGACCGTGAAGCTATAAACACTAGTGCTGGGTACTGTCGCCGGGCGCTCTGGACTGGGTACTGTCGCCGGCTGCTCTGGACTGGGTACTGTCGCTGGACGCTCTGGACTGGGTACTGTCGCCGGCTCCTCTGGACTGGGTACTGTCGCCGGGCGCTCTGGACTGGGTATTGTCGCCGGCTCCTCTGGACTGGGTACTGTCGCTGGACGCTCTGGACTGGGTACTGTCGCTGGACGCTCTGGACTGGGTACTGTCCCCAGACGCTCTGGACTGGGTACTGTCACCAGATGCTCTGGACTGGGTACTGTCCCCAGACGCTCTGGACATGGTACTGTCCCCGGACGCTCTGGACTGGGGACTGTCACCAGACACTCTCGACTGGGTACTGTAGCCAGACGCTCTGGACTGGGTACTGTTGCCAGACGCCCTGGACTGGGTACTGTAGCCGTGTGCTCTGGACTGGGTACTGTCACCAGACGCTCTGGACTGGGGACTGTTGCCGGACGCTCTGGACTGGGTACTGTCGCCAGACGCCCTGGACTGGGTACTGTAGCCGGGCGCTCTGGACTGGGTACTGTCACCAGACGCTCTGGACTGGGTACTGTCACCAGACGCTCTGGACTGGGTACTGTCACCAGACGCTCTGGACTGGGTACTGTCGCCGGACGCTCTGGACTGGGTACTGTCGCCGGACGCTCTGGACTGGGTACTGTCGCCGGACGCTCTGGACTGGGTACTGTCGCTGGACGCTCTGGACTGGGTACTGTCACCGGACGCTCTGGACTGGGTACTGTCCCCGGACGCTCTGGACTGGGTACTGTCACCAGACGCTCTGGACTGGGTACTGTCACCAGACGCTCTGGACTGGGTACTGTCACCAGACGCTCTGGACTGGGTACTGTCACCAGACGCTCTGGACTGGGTACTGTAGCCAGACGCTCTGGACTGGGTACTGTAGCCAGATGCTCTGGACTGGGTACTGTAGCCAGATGCTCTGGACTGGGTACTGTAGCTGGGCGCTCTGGACTGGGTACTGTTGCCAGACACCCTGGACTGGGTACTGTAGCCGGGCGCTCTGGACTGGGTACTGTCACCAGACGCTCTGGACTGGGTACTGTAGCCAGACGCTCTGAACTGGGTAATGTCGCCAGATGCTCTGGACTGGGTACTGTAGCCAGACGCTCTGGACTGGGTACTGTCACCAGACGCTCTGGACTGGGTACTGTAGCCAGACGCTCTGAACTGGGTAATGTCGCCAGACGCTCTGGACTGGGTACTGTAGCCAGACGCTCTGGACTGGCGAGGCGCAGTGTAGGTGTAGTACGTGGTACCGGCACTGGTGGTACCAGGCTGGGGACACGCACTTCATGGTGAGTGTGAGGAGGAGGAACAGGACGTACTGGACTGTGGAGGCGTACTGTAGGTCTGGAGTGTAGAGCTGACACAACAACATCCTGGCTGGATGTTTATTCTCGCCCTGAAAACGCAGGGCGCTGGCACAGGATGCAGACTCACCGGAGACACAGTACACAGAGCCGGCACAGGATATCCTGGTCCAAGAGGTATACTGGAGACCAGGAGCGCTGAGCCGGCACCCTCCTTCCTGGCTGGATGCCCATTCCAGCCCGGCCAATTACATTGGCACCAGTCACATGCTCCCCACGGTAAGCACAAGGAGTTGGCTCAGGTCTCCTACCTGACTCAGCCAATCTCCTCGTGTGCCCCCCGTGCTAGTCGTGTACCCACATATCGTCGCCGTTCCTCCCGTGCTATCTCCACCTGCCTCCATGGTAGGTGATCCTCTCCTGCCAGTATTTCCACCTGCCTCCATGGTAGGTGATCCTCTCCTGCTAGTATCTCCACCTGCGTCCATGGTAGGCGATCCTCTCCTGCCAGTATCTCCACCTGCATCCATGGAATGCTATCCTCTCCTGCCAGTATCTCCACCTGCCTCCATGGTAGGCGATCCTCTCCTGCCAGTATCTCCACCTGCCTCCATGGTAGGCGATCCTCTCCTGCCAGTATCTCCACCTGCCTCCATGGTAGGTGATCCTCTCCTGCCAGTATCTCCACCTGCCTCCATGGTAGGTGATCCTCTCCTGCCAGTATTTCCACCTGCCTCCATGGTAGGTGATCCTCTCCTGCTAGTATCTCCACCTGCGTCCATGGTAGGCGATCCTCTCCTGCCAGTATCTCCACCTACCTCCATGGAATGCTATCCTCTCCTGCCAGTATCTCCACCTGCCTCCATGGTAGGCGATCCTCTCCTGCCAGTATCTCCACCTGCCTCCATGGTAGGTGATCCTCTCCTGCCAGTATCTCCACCTGCCTCCATGGTAGGCGTTCCTCTCCTGCCAGTATCTCCACCTGCCTCCACGGTAGGCGATCCTCTCCTGCCAGTATCTCCACCTGCCTCCAGGTGGACTACTCCACCTGCCTCTGACTGGACTACTCTGATTGGCCTCTGGTACGGAATATTCCTGACTCTGACTGGACTACTCTGATTGGCCTCTGGTACGGAATATTCATGACTCTGAATGGACTACTCTGATTGGCCTCTGGTACAGAATATTCCTAACTCTGACTGGACTACTCTGATTGGCCTCTGGTACAGAATGGACACTCTTCTTTAGACTACTTAACCTCCGACCTCATTCACCTTATACAACAAAGAGAAGATTTGTCTTAAGGCTCCATTCAAAATGGGACCCTCATCCTCTATAAAAAGCTGTGGCAAAAAGTAGTGCACTATACAATTTCAGATTTGCTCTTATATTTTGCACATTTTAGTAGAAGTTGTTTTATAAAGCCTCTGGGTAATATTCAGATCCCTCTCTCAATAACAGACACCATTTGTCAGTGACACACAGAAGGAGAGTAGCGTTTGACTGTCTGGCTCCCCAGCAACACAACTACTTTGACTATGTATGTATGTATGCAGGAGAGCTCCCAAGCCCTGGGGAAATAGGCTGTTGTCAAAACGGAAGACAGATGTACAACATTTAATTCAGGATTTTCTCTCTCTCCCCCTCTCTCTCTCTCCCCCTCTCTCTCTCTCCCTCTCTCCCTCTCTCTCTCTCTCTCTCTCTCTCTCCTCTCTCTCTCTCTCCCTCTCCATAAAATACAACATTGACCAGGCTGCATCACTGCTGCTGTGTGAAAACTAAGTCCCACAGTTGTCTTTAAATAATAACATGTGTTAATGTGTTATGGATGTGTTCGGTCAACTAACGCTAGGAAGCCATATTCCTTAATTACCTGAGGCAGTGCAGAGCCATCTTAGTTTCCTTGGAACATATTAATTTCTAAATGTAACTAAATGGTTACACCCCCCCCCCCCCCCCACACACACACACACACACCGGAAGTTAATGAGTAAATCATTAGCCCACCCAGCAGCCCTAAGACCTTCTCATCTACTTTAGATATTGATAGATAAGCACACCACTTTTGAATGTACCGTCTCTCAGCTCTCCCTGTCCCCAAACACACCCCTGTCATTGGAAGTCTCTGAGGGAGGTTATGTTCCATTCTGAGAGCAGCGATCAGACATCCACATTGTTTCTATCACATGTGATGGGGGACAATAGCTCATAACATCACTAAAGTTCTGACAGCAGGAGACAACTGTAGCACAGTCTTACTAGTGGAAGACAGATAATTTCCTTATTGGTTATTGAATGATCATGAAGCACAGTCTTACTAGTGGAAGACCGATCATTTCCTTATTGGTTATTGAATGATCATGAAGCACAGTCTTACTAGTGGAAGACAGATCATTTCCTTATTGGTTATTGAATGATCATGAAGCACAGTCTTACTAGTGGAAGACAGATCATTTCCTTATTGGTTATTGAATGATCATGAAGCACAGTCTTACCAGTGGAAGACAGATCATTTCCTTATGAGTTATTGAATGATCATGAAGCACAGTCTTACTAGTGGAAGACAGATCATTTCCTTGTTGGTTATTGAATGATCATGAAGCACAGTCTTACTAGTGGAAGACAGATCATTTCCTTGTTGGTTATTGAATGATCATGAAGCACAGTCTTACTAGTGGGAAGACAGATAATTTCCTTATGAATGATCATGAAGCATAGTTGGATAATGTGCCATGCATTAAAAACCAAACGATATGAGAATCGATTCCTAGGAAATGTAAAATGTTAAAGGTCACGTGAAATAACTTATATTCGGAGGTTTTAAAAATATCTCTTATACTGCCAGATTTTAATATATATCTTATACTGCCAGGTTTTTAAAATATTTCTTAAACTGCCAGGTTTTAACAGCTCTTATACTGCCAGATTTTAATATATATCTTATACTGCCAGGTTTTTAAAATATTTCTTATACTGCCAGGTTTTAAAAATATATCATATACTGCCAGGTTTTAATATCTCTTATACTGCCAGGTTTTAAAAATATCTCTTATACTGCCAGGTTTTAATATCTCTTATACTGCCAGGTTTTAAAAATATATCATATACTGCCAGGTTTTAAAAATATCTCTAATACTGCCAGGTTTTAAAAATATCTCTTATACTGCCAGGTTTTAATATCTCTTATACTGCCAGGTTTTAATACCTCTTATACTGCCAGGTTTTAATACCTCATATACTGCCAGGTTTTAATACCTCTTATACTGCCAGGTTTTAATATCTCTTATACTGCCAGGTTTTAATATCTCTTATACTGCCAGGTTTTAAAAATATCTCTTATACTGCAGGATTTAATACCTCTTATACTGCCAGGTTTTAATATCTCTTATACTGCCAGGTTTTAATATCTCTAATACGGCCAGGTTTTAATACCTCATATACTGCCAGGTATTAATATCTCTTATACTGCCAGGTTTTAATATCTCTTATACTGCCAGGTTTTAATACCTCTTATACTGCCAGGTTTTAATATCTCTTATACTGCCAGGTTTTATATCTCTTATACTGCCAGGTTTTAATATCTCTTATACTGCCAGGTTTTAATACCTCTTATACTGCCAGGTTTTAATACCTCTTATACTGCCAGGTTTTAATATCTCTTATACTGCCAGGTTTTAATACCTCTTATACTGCCAGGTTTTAATAACTCTTACACTGCCAGGTTTTAATACCTCTTGTACTCCTAATGAAGTTTTAAAATCCCTTAAATTAATTGACGTCTTGTGTTTTGAGTACGGTATACTGCCCTCCATTTGGTATAAGTCTACAGTGAATCCTATTCCCACATCTTTCAAAAATGACCCGAGAGTGCTACTGAACTATAGAGGCAATCGTTTATGAAGTACAGTCACAAATTATATTCATCCATCCTCAACAAAAGGCTAGTTACATATTTGGAGGATCAAAACGTTCTGGTGGAAGAAGAAAATGTTTTTTTTTGTAAATCCAGAGCCTGTATAGATCATATCTTCTCAATCTGTACAATAAACAGAAATAGATTACACAAAGAGAAGCCTACTTTTGAATGTTTCATTGATTTCCAAAAAGCTTTTGATTTGGTAAATAGGGATCTTATAGCCTATGGTTTGTTAAAGACATGGGGTTGGTGGGAAATGTTATCACACAATCCGGTCTCTTTAACAAGTACCAATTGCTTGTGTTACTGAATATGGTACAGATTGCTTTCCCACACCCTCGGGTGTGAAACAAGGAGGCGCCTCACCGACTGTGTTTGCTATGTTTATACATTTTTTGGCAAATGAAAATAAACAGTTAAATATTGGAGTAAGATATGATGAAATGCTAAGCATCTGTTGATATGCTGATGGTATTTTGATGGCGGAAAAGGAACAAGACCTGCAGAACATGCTATTATGTGCAGTCAGTTGGTGGAAAAGAGAATCAACCAGACTAAAACACAGATAATGACTTGGTGTTAAAGATGGAGACTCATGATCAACCAGACAGACACACCGATAATGTCCTGGTGTTAAAGATGGAGACTCATGATCAACCAGACAGAAACACAGATAATGTCCTGGTGTTAAAGATGGAGACTCATGATCAACCAGACAGAAACACAGATAATGACTTGGTGTTAAAGATGGAGACTCCTAATCAACCAGACAGAAACACAGATAATGACTTGCTGTTAAAGATGGAGACTCATGATCAACCTGACAGAAACACAGATAATGACTTGGTGTTAAAGATGGAGACTCATGTTCAACCAGACAGAAACACAGATAATGACTTGGGGTTAAATATGGATTTTTATTGATGAACATATTACTTTTCTATACAGAACATCTGCCCTGGCCGACTCAAGTTGAGCTCTTGGAGGAGTTAAAGGACAAACTAAACCACTCGAAGATAATGGTTATGCTACATATTCCAAACTGTATCAGACATGTGTGTCCTGTTCTGGACTATTCAGCAGGAGTGTGATGTGCTAAGAGGTGTTTTAAAAATGAACATGTTCTTTACAGTACGTTACTTTTTACGTGTCCACAAGTTTGCACCTCTACTTGCAATAACTGGGAATATGGGCTGGGAACCCTGTGAGGTGAGATGTGGTATACCACGTTTTAATGTATGGTGAGACTCTGGAACAGACTGTTGGATATGCCAAATGCCTGAATAGCTGGTAACGTTTTTCAATGAGATCTATCCATAGGGGGGGGGGGGGGGGGGCTAGGCAAATGGAATGTCTGACCTTTTTTCAACAGTCTGACTGTGAACATCTGTACGAAAAGCAAAATAAGGGAGACATTTCAAGGTCCTGGAGTGGCCAAAATACCAGCAACAGTGTGTGAAAACCTTGTGAAGACGTCCAGAAAACATTTGACCTCTGTCATTGCCAACAAAGGGTATATAACAAAGTATTGAGATACACTTTTGTTATTGACCAAATCCTTATTTTCCACCATAATTGGCAAATAAATTCATTAAAAATCCTACAATGTGATTTTCTGGATTTTTTTTCTCATTTTGTCTGTCATAGTTGAAGTGTACCTATGATGAAAATTACAGTCCTCTCTCATCTTTTTAAGTGGGAGAACTTGCACAATTGGTGGCTGACTAAATACTTTTTTGCTCCACTGTATACCCTGGTATTATGTAGCTATGAGGAGACAGACCACCAGATATACCCTGGTATTATGTAGTCATGAGGAGACAGACTACCAGATATACCCTGGTATTATGTAGCTGAGGAGACAGACCACCAGATATACCCTGGTATTATGTAGCTGAGCCATGAGGAGACAGACCACCAGATATACCCTGGTATTATGTAGCTGAGGAGACAGACCACCAGATATACCCTGGTATTATGTAGTCATGAGGAGACAGACCACCAGATATACCCTGGTATTATGTAGCTGAGGAGACAGACCACCAGATATACCCTGGTATTATGTAGCTGAGCCATGAGGAGACAGACCACCAGATATACCCTGGTATTATGTAGCTGAGGAGACAGACCACCAGATATACCCTGGTATTATGTAGCTGAGCCATGAGGAGACAGACCACCAGATATACCCTGGTATTATGTAGCTGAGGAGACAGACCACCAGATATACCCTGGTATTATGTAGTCATGAGGAGACAGACCACCAGATATACCCTGGTATTATGTAGTCATGAGGAGACAGACCACCAGATATACCCTGGTATTATGTAGTTATGAGGAGACAGACCACCAGATATACCCTGGTATTATGTTGTCATGAGGAGACAGACCACCAGATATACCCTGGTATTATGTAGTGATGAGGAGACAGACCACCAGATATACCCTGGTATGTAGTGATGAGGGAGACAGACCACCAGATTATGTAGTGATGAGGAGACAGACCACCAGATATACCCTGGTATTATGTAGCTGAGGAGACAGACCACCAGATATACCCTGGTATTATGTAGTCATGAGGAGACAGACCACCAGATATACCCTGGTATTATGTAGTTATGAGGAGACAGACCACCAGATATACCCTGGTATTATGTAGTTATGAGGAGACAGACCACCAGATATACCCTGGTATTATGTAGTTATGAGGAGACAGACCACCAGATATACCCTGGTATTATGTAGTCATGAGGAGACAGACCACCAGATATACCCTGGTATTATGTTGTCATGAGGAGACAGACCACCAGATATACCCTGGTATTATGTAGTGATGAGGAGACAGACCACCAGATATACCCTGGTATTATGTAGTGATGAGGAGACAGACCACCAGATATACCCTGGTATTATGTAGTCATGAGGAGACAGACCACCAGATATACCCTGGTATTATGTAGTTATGAGGAGACAGACCACCAGATATACCCTGGTATTATGTAGTCATGAGGAGACAGACCACCAGATATACCCTGGTATTATCTAGTCATGAGGAGACAGACTACCAGATATACCCTGGTATTATGGAGACAGACCACCAGATATACCCTGGTATTATGGAGACAGACCACCAGATATACCCTGGTATTATGTAGTCATGAGGAGACAGACCACCAGATATACCCTGGTATTATGTAGCTGAGGAGACAGACCACCAGATATACCCTGGTGTTATGTAGTCATGAGGAGACAGACCACCAGATTGTTTTTCATTTAAATGTTTTTTTTTATTTTTTAAATCTGTCGGCCCCAGCCGCGAACTCAGGCTCTGTGTGTAGTTAACCGACCCTCTCTAACCAGTCATCACCATTTTACCTGTTGTCCAAGCTAGCTTTCCAAATTAACACCTGTGATTATTTTATGCCTGGCTGTATGTCTCTCTCATATGTCAAAATGCCTTGAATACTGTTGTTTATGTTAGATATCATTGTTTAAGTTTACAATGGAGCCCCTAGTTCCACTCATTATACCTCTGATACCTAATTTGTCCCATTTCCCATACATGCGGTGACCTCACCCATTATAACCAGCATGTCCAGAGATACAACCTCTCTTATCATCAATCAGTGCCTGGGCTCACCCCCGCTGAACCCGCACCCCACCATACCCGTCTGCACATTATGCCCTGAATCTATTCTACCACGCCCAGAAATCTGCTCCTTTTACTCTTTGCCAACAACGCTCTAGGCGACCAGTTTTGATATCCTTTAGCCGTACCCTCATCCTACTCCTCCTCTGTACCGCGGGTGATGTGGAGGTATACCCAGGCCCTGCATGTCCCTAGGCACCCTCATTTGTTGACATCTGTGATCGAAAAAGCCTTGGTTTCATGCATGTCAACATCAGAAGCCTTCTCCCTAAGTTTGTTTTACTCACTGCTTTAGCACATTCTGCCAACCCTGATGTCCTTGCTGTGTCTGAATCCTGGCTTAGGAAGGCCACCAAAAATTCTGAGATTTCCATACAAAACTACAACATTGTCGGTCAAGATAGAACTGCCAAAGGGAGAGGAGTTGCAATCTACTGCAGAGATAGCCTGCAAAGTTCTGTCATACTTTCCAGGTCTATACCCAAACAGTTTGAACTTCTAATTTAAAAAATGTATCTCTTCAGAAATATGTCTCTCACCGTTGCCGCCTACAATCAACCCCACTCAGCTCCCAGCTGTGCCCTGGACACAATTTGTGAATTGATCGCCCCCCATCTAGCTTCAGAGTTTGTTCTGTTAGGTGACCTAACTGGGATATGGTTAACACCCTGGCCATCCTACAATCTAAGCTAAATGCCCTCAATCTCACACCAATCATCAAGGAACCCACCAGGTACAACCCTAAATCCGTTAACATGGACACCCTCATTGACATTATGCTGACCAACTTGCCCTCCAAATACACCTTTGATGTTTTCAACCAGGATCTCAGCGATCACTGCCTCATTGCTTGCATCCGCTATGGGGCCGCGGTCCAACGACCACCCCGTATCACTGTCAAACGCTCCCAAAAACACTTCTGCGAGCAGGCCTTTTAATCGACCTGGCACGGGTATCCTGGAAGGATATTTACCTCATCCCGTCAGTCGAGTACGCCTGGCCGTTTTTAAAAGTAATTTCCTCACCATCTCAAATAAGCATGCCCCTTTCAAAAACTGTAGAACTAAGGACAGATATAGCCCTTGCTTCACTCCAGACCTGACTGCCCTCTACCAGCACAAAAACATCCTGTGAAGGACTGCACTTGCATCGAATAGTCCCTGCGATATGCAACTTTTCGGGGAAGTCAGGAGCCAATACACACAGTCAGTCACGAAAGCAAAGGCTAGCTTTTTCAAACAGAAATTTGCATCCTGTTGCTCTAACTCCGAAAGGTTTTGGGACACTGTAAAGTCCATTGAGAATAATAGCACCTCCTCCCAGCTGCCCACTGCACTGAGGCTGTGAAACACGGTCACCACAGATAAATCCACAATAATCGAGAATTTCAATAAGCATTTCTCTACGGCTGGCCATGCTTTCCTCCTGGTTACCCCAACCCGGCCAACAGTAGATGTTCTGAAAGAGCTGCAAAATCTGGACCCGTACAAATCAATTGTGATAGAAAATCTAGACACACTAAAATTATCCGCCGCCATTGTTGCAACCCCTATTACCTGTCTATTCAACCACTCTTTTGTATCTTAAAAGGAGGTGACATTCTAGACCCAAACTGTTACAGACCTATATTCATCCTGCCCTGCCTTTCTAAAGTCTTCGAAAGCCAAGTTAATAAACAGATCACCGACCTTTTCGAATCCCACCGTAACTTCTCCACTGTGCAATCTGGTTTCCGAGCTGGTCACAGGTGCACCTCAGCCACGGTCAAGTTACTAAACGACATCATAACCACGATTGATAAAAGTCAGTACTGTGCAGCCGTCTTCATCGACCTGGCCAAGGCTTTTGACTCTGTCAATCACCGTATTCTTATCGGCAGACTCAACAGCCTTGTTTTCCTATTATTTTCTAGTATGTATTGACTTTGTCCATTTGGAAGACCCCTTTGCGACCAAGCTTTAACCTTCTGACGGATGTCTTGAGATGTTGCTTCAATATACCCACAGAATTTTCCTACCTCATGAAGCCATCTATTTTGTGAAGCGCACCAGTCCCTCCTGCAGCAAATTATATGATGTACTTTTTATTTGATGCAGAGAACACTGGAAGAATAATTATCATTTAATTACCATGGTGAAATATTGTAGTTAAGGTGTCAATGAATCTTGTAAGGGATGGGTTGCTAATTGTCAATTTGACACCAAAATACAATTTCATTCATTCTTTCATTCATTCTTTCATTCCTAAGTTTTAATGTCTCTCATACTGCAAGGTTTCAATGTCTCTTATACTGCCAGCTTTCAATGTGTCATGAATACCACCGAAGGTGCCTCCCCTTCCTGTTCAGGTGGCGCTCGGCGGTCGTCGTCGCCGGTCTACTAGCTGCCACCGATCCCTTTTTCACCTGTTCCTTGCTGGGGTTTTGGGATGTGTGTTATTTAAGTTTGTTTAGCCCGCTGGTGTTTGTGCGGGCTTGTGGTTATTCTACATTAGTGGTGTTTGTGTACTTTTGGGTTTTCGCTGTCCGGTATTTTGTTAACAGTGATTTTGGATTTTCGCTGTCCGGTATTTTGGTAACAGTGGTTTTGGATTTTCGCTGTCCGGTATTTTGGTAACAGTGGGTTTGGGTTTTGTTGTGCCTGTGTTTTGGTAACAGTGGATTAGGTGTTTCGCTGTCCGGTATTTTGGTAACAGTGGTTTTGGATTTTCGCTGTCCGGTATTTTGGTAACAGTGGGTTTGGGTTTTGTTGTTCCTGTGTTTTGGTAACAGTGGGTTAGGTGTGTCACTGTCCGGTATTTTGGTAACAGTGGGTTAGATGTTTCGCTGTCCGGTATTTTGGTAACAGTGGTTTTGGATTTTCGCTGTCCGGTATTTTGGTAACAGTGGGTTTGGGTTTTGTTGTGCCTGTGTTTTGGTAAAAGTGGGTTAGGTGTGTCGCTGTCCGGTATTTTGGTAACAGTGGATTTGGATTTTCGCTGTCCGGTATTTTGGTAACAGTGGGTTTGGGTTTTGTTGTTCCTGTGTTTTGGTAACAGTGGGTTAGGTGTGTCACTGTCCGGTATTTTGGTAACAGTGGGTTAGATGTTTCGCTGTCCGGTATTTTGGTAACAGTGGTTTTGGATTTTCGCTGTCCGGTATTTTGGTAACAGTGGGTTTGGGTTTTGTTGTGCCTGTGTTTTGGTAACAGTGGGTTAGGTGTGTCGCTGTCCGGTATTTTGGTAACAGTGGGTTAGATGTTTCGCTGTCCGGTATTTTGGTAACAGTGGGTTTGGGGTTTTGTTGTGCCTGTGTTTTGGTAACAGTGGGTTAGGTGTGTCGCTGTCCGGTATTTTGGTAACAGTGGGTTTGGGTTTTGTTGTGCCTGTGTTTTGGTATCAGTGGGTTAGGTGTGTCGCTGTCCGGTATTTTGGTAACAGTGGGTTTGGGTTTTGTTGTGCCTGTGTTTTGGTAACAATGGATTAGGTGTTTCGCTGTCCGGTATTTTGGTAACAGTGGTTTTGGATTTTCGCTGTCCGGTATTTTGGCAACAGTGGGTTTGGGTTTTGTTGTGCCTGTGTTTTGGTAACAGTGGGTTAGGTGTGTCGCTGTCCGGTATTTTGGTAACAGTGGGTTAGATGTTTCGCTGTCCGGTATTTTGGTAACAGTGGGTTTGGGGTTTTGTTGTGCCTGTGTTTTGGTAACAGTGGGTCAGGTGTGTCGCTGTCCGGTATTTTGGTAACAGTGGGTTTGGGTTTTGTTGTGCCTGTGTTTTGGTAACAGTGGGTTAGGTGTTTCGCTGTCCGGTATTTTGGTAACAGTGGGTTAGGTTTTTTCGCTGTCCGGTATTTTGGTAACAGTGGGTTTGGGTTTTGTTGTGCCTGTATTTTGGTAACAGTGGGTTAGGTGTTTCGCTGTCCGGTATTTTGGTAACAGTGGGTTTGGGGTTTTGTTGTGCCTGTGTTTTGGTAACAGTGGGTTAGGTGTTTCGCTGTCTGGTATTTTGGTAACAGTGGGTTTGGGTTTTGTTGTGCCTGTGTTTTGGTAACAGTGGGTTAGGTGTTTCGCTGTCCGGTATTTTGGTAACGGTGGGTTTGGGTTTTGTTGTGCCTGTGTTTTGGTAACAGTGGGCTAGGTGTTTCACTGTCCGGTATTTTGGTAACAGTGGGTTAGGTGTTTCGCTGTCCGGTATTTTGGTAACAGCGGGTTAGGTGATTCGCTGTCCGGTATTTTGGTAACAGTGGGTTTGGGGTTTTGTTGCGCCTGTGTTTTGGTAACAGTGGGTTAGGTGTTTTGTTGCGCCTGTGTTTTGGGCTTCAGACATGTTTGTCCCTGTTACTGTGCTTGAGGACATGAACGTGTTTTTTCCCGTCTACCTTCTGCTCTCTGCGTCTGACTCCACACCCATCACGCTCCCGGCGTTACAGAGAGATGGACGTAAACATTTGTTCTACCTTCTGCTCTCTGCGTCTGACTCCACACCCATCACTCTCCCGGCGTTACAGAGAGATGGACGTAACCATTTGTTCTACCTTCTGCTCTCTGCTCTGACTCCACACCCATCACTCTCCCGACGTTACAGAGAGATGGACGTAACCATTTGTTCTACCTTCTGCTCTCTGCGTCTGACTCCACACCCATCACTCTCCCGGCGTTACAGAGAGATGGACGTAAACATTTGTTCTACCTTCTGCTCTCTGCATCTGACTCCACACCCATCACTCTCCCGACGTTACAGAGAGATGGACGTAACCATTTGTTCTACCTTCTGCTCTCTGCGTCTGACTCCACACCCATCACTCTCCCGGCGTTACAGAGAGATGGACGTAAACATTTGTTCTACCTTCTGCTCTCTGTGTCTGACTCCACACCCATCACTCTCCCGGCGTTACAGAGAGATGGACGTAAACATTTGTTCTACCTTCTGCTCTCTGTGTCTGACTCCACACCCATCACTCTCCCGACGTTACAGAGAGATGGACGTAACCATTTGTTCTACCTTCTGCTCACTGCGTCTGACTCCACACCCATCACTCTCCCGGCGTTACAGAGAGATGGACGTAAACATTTGTTCTACCTTCTGCTCTCTGCGTCTGACTCCATACCCATCACTCTCCCAGCGTTAAAGAGAGATGGACGTAAACATTTGTTCTACCTTCTGCTCTCTGCATCTGACTCCACACCCATCACTCTCCCGGCGTTACAGAGAGATGGACGTAAACATTTGTTCTACCTTCTGCTCTCTGCGTCTGACTCCACACCCATCACTAACCCGGCGTTACAGAGAGATGGACGTAACCATTTGTTCTACCTTCTGCTCTCTGCTCTGACTCCACACCCATCACTCTCCCGACGTTACAGAGAGATGGACGTAAACATTTGTTCTACCTTCTGCTCTCTGCGTCTGACTCCACACCCATCACTCTCCCGGCGTTACAGAGAGATGGACGTAAACATTTGTTCTACCTTCTGCTCTCTGCTCTGACTACACACCCATCACTCTCCCGGCGTTACAGAGAGATGGACGTAAACATTTGTTCTACCTTCTGCTCTCTGTATCTGACTCCACACCCATCACTCTCCCGACGTTACAGAGAGATGGACGTAACCATTTGTTCTACCTTCTGCTCTCTGCGTCTGACTCCACACCCATCACTCTCCCGGCGTTACAGAGAGATGGACGTAAACATTTGTTCTACCTTCTGCTCTCTGCGTCTGACTCCACACCCATCACTAACCCGGCGTTACAGAGAGATGGACGTAACCATTTGTTCTACCTTCTGCTCTCTGCTCTGACTCCACACCCATCACTCTCCCGACGTTACAGAGAGATGGACGTAACCATTTGTTCTACCTTCTGCTCTCTGCGTCTGACTCCACACCCATCACTTTCCAGGGGTTACAGAGAGATGGACGTAAACATTTGTTCTACCTTCTGCTCTCCGCGTCTGACTCCACACCCATCACTCTCCCGACGTTACAGAGAGATGGACGTAACCATTTGTTCTACCTTCTGCTCTCTGCGTCTGACTCCACACCCATCACTCTCCCGGCGTTACAGAGAGATGGACGTAAACATTTGTTCTACCTTCTGCTCTCTGTGTCTGACTCCACACCCATCACTCTCCCGGCGTTACAGAGAGATGGACGTAAACATTTGTTCTACCTTCTGCTCTCCGCGTCTGACTCCACACCCATCACTCTCCCGACGTTACAGAGAGATGGACGTAACCATTTGTTCTACCTTCTGCTCTCTGTGTCTGACTCCACACCCATCACTCTCCCGGCGTTACAGAGAGATGGACGTAAACATTTGTTCTACCTTCTGCTCTCTGCGTCTGACTCCACACCCATCACTAACCCGGCGTTACAGAGAGATGGACGTAAACATTTGTTCTACCTTCTGCTCTCTGTGTCTGACTCCACACCCATCACTCTCCCGGCGTTACAGAGAGATGGACGTAAACATTTGTTCTACCTTCTGCTCTCTGTGTCTGACTCCACACCCATCACTCTCCCGGCGTTACAGAGAGATGGACGTAAACATTTGTTCTACCTTCTGCTCTCCGCGTCTGACTCCACACCCATCACTCTCCCGACGTTACAGAGAGATGGACGTAACCATTTGTTCTACCTTCTGCTCTCTGTGTCTGACTCCACACCCATCACTTTCCAGGGGTTACAGAGAGATGGACGTAAACATTTGTTCTACCTTCTGCTCTCCGCGTCTGACTCCACACCCATCACTCTCCCGACGTTACAGAGAGATGGACGTAACCATTTGTTCTACCTTCTGCTCTCTGTGTCTGACTCCACACCCATCACTTTCCAGGGGTTACAGAGAGATGGACGTAAACATTTGTTCTACCTTCTGCTCTCTGCGTCTGACTCCACACCCATCACTCTCCCGGCGTTACAGAGAGATGGACGTAAACATTTTGTTCTACCTTCTGCTCTCTGCGTCTGACTCCACACCCATCACTCTCCCACGTTACACAATGTCCCTTATACTATCAGGATTTAATATAGCTTATTCTTCTAGGTTTTAGCATCTCTTATACTGGCAGGTGTTAATGTCTCCTACACTGCCAGGTGTAATTATCTATTATAATATCAGGATTTAATATCTCTTATACTGCAGGATTTAATATATTGTATATTGATGGTTTTAATATCTCTTATACTGCAGGTTTTAATATATTGTATATTAATGGTTTTAGTATCTCTTATACTGCAGGTTTTAATATCTCTTATACTGCAGGATTCAATATCTCTTATCCTGCAGGAATTAATATCTCTTATACTGCAGGTTTTAATATCTCTTATACTGCAGGTTTTAATATCTCTTATACTGCAGGATTTAATATCTCTTATACTGCAGGATTTAATATCTCTTATACTGCAGGTTTTAATATCTCTTATACTGCAGGATTTAATATCTCTTATACTGCAGGTTTTAATATATTGTATATTGATGGTTATAATATCTCTTATACTTCCAGGTTTTAATATATCTTATAATGTCAGGTTTTAATATCTCTTATACTTCCAGGTTTTAATATATCTTATACTGTCAGGTTTTAATATTGTCTATACTGCCGCTAGACACACAGTTTATAGCTATGTTCTTCAGCTGTGTGACAAAAGAACACATGAGAGGGAAAGGGAGGGAGAGAAAGACAGAGTGACAAAAACAGAGCGACAGAGAGAGATGGCCTCAACCCTCAGTGTCTCTCTGCCTGGCCGACCATCCCATCAATGTCTCTCTGCCTGGCCGAACCTCCCATGAATGTCTCTCTGCTTGGCCTACCCACCCATGAATATCTCTGCCTGGCCGACCGTCCCATGAACATCAGAGTCACTGAAGCACTACAAACTCACAAGTAGATAAATGCATTTCTGAAATATTTTCAGCAGCTGGACCCTGTGAGTCATGGTGACAGTGCTGGGAAACCTTGACAGGACCCTGTGAGTCATGGTGACAGTGCTGTGAATCCTTAACTGGACCCTGTGAGTCATGGTGACAGTGATGTGAAACCTTGACTGGACCCTGTGAGCCATGGTGACAGTGCTGTGAGACCTTAACTGGACCCTGTGAGTCATGGTGACAGTGCTGTGAAACCTTGACTGGACCCTGTGAGTCATGGTGACAGTGCTGTGAAACCTTGACTGGACCCTGTGAGTCATGGTGACAGTGCTGTGAAACCTTGACTAGACCCTGTGAGTCATGGTGACAGTGCTGTGAAACCTTGACTGGACCCTGTGAGTCATGGTGACAGTGCTGTGAAACCTTGACTAGACCCTGTGAGTCATGGTGACAGTGCTGTGAGACCTTGACTAGACCCTGTGAGTCATGGTGACAGTGATGTGAAACCTTGACTCGACCCTTTGAGTCGTGGTGACAGTGCTGTGAAACCATAGCCCTTTGAGTCATGGTGACAGTGGTGTGAAACCTTGAACCCTGTGAGTCATGGTGACAGTGCTGTGAAACCTTGGACCCTGTGAGTCATGGTGACAGTGCTGTGAAACCTTGACTAGACCCTGTGAGTCATGGTGACAGTGATGTGAAACCTTGGACCCTGTGAGTCATGGTGACAGTGCTGTGAAACCTTGGACCCTGTGAGTCATGGTGACAGTGCTGTGAAACCTTGACTAGACCCTGTGAGTCATGGTGACAGTGCTGTGAAACCTTGACTTGACCCTGTGAGTCATGGTGACAGTGCTGTGAAACCTTGGACCCTGTGAGTCATGGTGACAGTGCTGTGAAACCTTGGACCCTGTGAGTCATGGTGACAGTGCTGTGAAACCTTGACTAGACCCTGTGAGTCATGGTGACAGTGCTGTGAAACCTTGAGTAGACCCTGTGAGTCATGGTGACAGTGCTGTGAAACCTTGGACCCTGTGAGTCATGGTGACAGTGCTGTGAAACCTTGGACCCTGTGAGTCATGGTGACAGTGCTGTGAAACCTTGACTAGACCCTGTGAGTCATGGTGACAGTGCTGTGAAACCTTGACTAGACCCTGTGAGTCATGGTGACAGTGCTGTGAAACCTTGACTGGACCCTGTGAGTCATGGTGACAGTGCTGTGAATCCTTAACTGGACCCTGTGAGTCATGGTGACAGTGATGTGAAACCTTGACTGGATCCTGTGAGCCATGGTGACAGTGCTGTGAGACCTTAACTGGACCCTGTGAGTCATGGTGACAGTGCTGTGAAACCTTGACTGGACCCTGTGAGTCATGGTGACAGTGCTGTGAAACCTTGACTGGACCCTGTGAGTCATGGTGACAGTGCTGTGAAACCTTGACTAGACCCTGTGAGTCATGGTGACAGTGCTGTGAAACCTTGACTGGACCCTGTGAGTCATGGTGACAGTGCTGTGAAACCTTGACTAGACCCTGTGAGTCATGGTGACAGTGCTGTGAGACCTTGACTAGACCCTGTGAGTCATGGTGACAGTGATGTGAAACCTTGACTCGACCCTTGAGTCGTGGTGACAGTGCTGTGAAACCATAGCCCTTTGAGTCATGGTGACAGTGGTGTGAAACCTTGAACCCTGTGAGTCATGGTGACAGTGCTGTGAAACCTTGGACCCTGTGAGTCATGGTGACAGTGCTGTGAAACCTTGACTAGACCCTGTGAGTCATGGTGACAGTGATGTGAAACCTTGGACCCTGTGAGTCATGGTGACAGTGCTGTGAAACCTTGGACCCTGTGAGTCATGGTGACAGTGCTGTGAAACCTTGACTAGACCCTGTGAGTCATGGTGACAGTGCTGTGAAACCTTGACTTGACCCTGTGAGTCATGGTGACAGTGCTGTGAAACCTTGGACCCTGTGAGTCATGGTGACAGTGCTGTGAAACCTTGGACCCTGTGAGTCATGGTGACAGTGCTGTGAAACCTTGACTAGACCCTGTGAGTCATGGTGACAGTGCTGTGAAACCTTGAGTAGACCCTGTGAGTCATGGTGACAGTGCTGTGAAACCTTGGACCCTGTGAGTCATGGTGACAGTGCTGTGAAACCTTGGACCCTGTGAGTCATGGTGACAGTGCTGTGAAACCTTGACTAGACCCTGTGAGTCATGGTGACAGTGCTGTGAAACCTTGACTAGACCCTGTGAGTCATGGTGACAGTGCTGTGAAACCTTGACTGGACCCTGTGAGTCATGGTGACAGTGCTGTGAAACCTTGGACCCTGTGAGTCATGGTGACAGTGCTGTGAAACCTTGGACCCTGTGAGTCATGGTGACAGTGCTGTGAAACCTTGGACCCTGTGAGTCATGGTGACAGTGCTGTGGAACCTTGGACTCTGTGAGTCATGGTGACAGTGCTGTGAAACCTTGGACCCTGTGAGTCATGGTGACAGTGCTGTGGAACCTTGGACCCTGTGAGTCATGGTGACAGTGCTGTGGAACCTTGGACCCTGTGAGTCATGGTGACAGTGCTGTGAAACCTTGGACCCTGTGAGTCATGGTGACAGTGCTGTGAAACCTTGGACCCTGTGAGTCATGGTGACAGTGCTGTGAAACCTTGGACCCTGTGAGTCATGGTGACAGTGCTGTGGAACCTTGGACCCTGTGAGTCATGGTGACAGTGCTGTGAAACCTTGGACCCTGTGAGTCATGGTGACAGTGCTGTGAAACCTTGACTAGACCCTGTGAGTCATGGTGACAGTGCTGTGAAACCTTGGACCCTGTGAGTCATGGTGACAGTGCTGTGGAACCTTGGACCCTGTGAGTCATGGTGACAGTGCTGTGAAACCTTGGACCCTGTGAGTCATGGTTTCAGTGCTGTGAAACCTTGACTAGACCCTGTGAGTCATGGTGACAGTGCTGTGAAACCTTGGACCCTGTGAGTCATGGTGACAGTGCTGTGAAACCTTGGACCCTGTGAGTCATGGTTTCAGTGCTGTGAAACCTTGACTAGACCCTGTGAGTCATGGTGACAGTGCTGTGGAACCTTGGACCCTGTGAGTCATGGTGACAGTGCTGTGAAACCTTGGACCCTGTGAGTCATGGTGACAGTGCTGTGAAACCTTGACTAGACCCTGTGAGTCATGGTGACAGTGCTGTGAAACCTTGGACCCTGTGAGTCATGGTGACAGTGCTGTGGAACCTTGGACCCTGTGAGTCATGGTGACAGTGCTGTGGAACCTTGGACCCAACTGCAATGTAATCCACTGGATTGTCTGTGCTGTTTTCTTCCTTGTGCCAAAAATCAATATTGTTGCTGAGAATATTTTATCTTTTCAAACCTTAAAAACATCAGACACCAGTTTCAGCTAGCAGGGTAATACAGAATGACTTACAGTAACTAATTATATATGAATATATATATGTAAATATATGCATTTGAAGTCGGGCGTTTACATACACTTAGGTTGGAGTCATTAAAACTCATTTTTCAACCACTCCACAAATTTCTTGTTAACAAACTAGTTTTTGGCAAGTCGGTTAGGACATCTACTTTGTGCATGACCCGAGCAATTTTTCCAACAATTGTTCACAGAGATTATTTCACTTATAATTCACTGTATCACAAGTCCGGTGGGTCCGAAGTTTACATACGCTAAGTTGACTGTGCCTTTAAACAGCTTGGACAATACCAGAAAATGATGTAATGCTTTAGAAGCTTCTGATAGGTTGACTGTGTCTTCAACCTCATTTAGAAATTTACTCTGTTCTCTTGCAGTCAACTACTACTCTGTTTCCTGTGTCTGACTTCTTCCTCCAATACACCCCGAGCATTACACTAGGGAGAGTAGCAAACGTGTTGAACTTTCTCCATTTATAGACCATTTGTCTTACCGTGGACTGATGAACATCAAGGCTTTTAGAGATACCTTTGTAACCCTTTCCAGCTTTACGTAAGTCAACAATTCTTAATCTTAGGTTTTCTGAGATCTCTTTTTATCGAGACATAGTTCACATCAGGCAATGCTTCTTGTGAATAACAAACTCAAATTGTGTTCAAAATAGGGCAAGGCAGCTCTAACCAATGTCTCCAATCTCATCTCATTGATTGGACTCCAGGTCAGCTGACTCCTGACTCCAAATAGCTTTTGGAGAAATCATTAGCCTTGGGGGGTCCACATACTTTTTCCAACATACACTGTGAATGTTTAAATGATGTATTGAATATAGACAAGAAAAATACAATAATTTGTGTGTTATTAGTTTAAGCAGACTGTGTTGGTATACTGTTGTGACTTAGATGAAGATCATATCACATTTTATGAGCAATTTAAGCAGAAATCCAGATAATTCCAAAGGGTTCACATACTTTTCTTGCCACTGAAACTATAGAGAACATACAAAAAGTATATGGTAATACAACATGTACGTTTACACACTCCCAGGAATGTCCTACATGATGAATCATTAGCTTATACACTAACTGTCACACATCTAGATGGCAGGGCTACTACTACTACCACTACAACTACTACTACTACTAACACCACTACTTCTACTACCACTACTACATCTACCACCACCACCTCTACTACCACCACCACTACTACTACTGCTACTACCACTGCTACTACTACCACTACTATTACCACCACTACTACCACCACGACTACTACTACCACTACAATTACCACCATCACTACTACTACTACTACTACCACCACCACTACTACTACTACTACTACTACTACTACCACTGCTACTACTACTACTACTACTACTACCACTACTACTACCAGCACTATCACCACTACTACTACTACTACCACTACTACCACCAATAACACCACCACTACTACTACTACTACCAGTACTATCACCACTACTACTTCTACTACCACCAATAACACCACCAATACTACTACTACCAGTACTATCAACACTACTACCACCACTGCTACTTCTACCACTAGTACTACTACTACCACCACCACCACTACCACCACTACTACTACTACTACCACTACTACTACCAGCACTATCACCACTACTACTACTACTACCACTACTACCACCAATAACACCACCACTACTACTACTACTACTACTACTACTACTACTACCACTACCACTACTACTACTACTACCACCACCACTACTACTACCACAACTACCACTATTACCACTACTATCACCAATAACACCACCACTACTACTACTACCACTAGTACTACTACTACCACCACCACCACCACTACCACCACTACTACTACTACTACCACTACTACTACTACCAGCACTATCACCACTACTACTACTACCACTACTACCACCAATAACACCACCACTACTACTACTACTACTACCAGTACTATCACCACTACTACTTCTACTACCACCAATAACACCACCAATACTACTACTACCAGTACTATCAACACTACTACCACCACTGATACTTCTACCACTTCTACTATGACCACCGCTGCGAATACTACAATCACCACGTCAGATATCGGTAAGTGGACTGGAGGCATGAAAGGAATAACCAATCCAGTTGTTTGTGTCGTCCGTTTCGGGACAGTACCTGCGTATTTGCGCACCCACCTCACTCAGGTGTTTCGCTATATCACATTTGACATTGTCCATAAGCTTATTTAATAATCTAAAAATATTTAGTAAAGGAAATAACCTCTGTGTCGTTGTTTTTAATGCAGACAGAGAAGAGCTCCAACTTCTTAATCAGAGTCTCAATTTTGTCCCGCACATTGAATATAGGTACAGAGAGTCCCTGTAATCCTTAATTCAGATCATTCAGGCGAGAAGAAACATCACCCAGATAGGCCAGTTGTGTGAGAAACCTGTCATCATGCTGTCAGACAAGTGAAAATGATGGCCAGCAAAGAAAACTTTATGTTCATCTCTCGATTCGAAAAAATGTGTCAATACTTTGCCCCTTGATAACCAGCACATGTTGTAAAAATAATCACTGCCCATATCATTGCATAGTGCAGAAAATACATGAGAGTTCAGGGGCCTTTTGCTTTAACAAAGTGAACCATTTTTACTGTAGTGTCCAAAACATCTTTCAAGCTGTCAGGCATTCCCTTGGCAGCAAGAGCTTCTCTGTGGATGCTGCAGTGGACCCAAGAGCCTCTAGGTTGATGCTGCAGTGGACCCAAGAGCCTCTTGGTGGATGCTGCAGTGTACCCAAGAGCCTCTTGGTGGTTGCTGCAGTGTACCCAAGAGCCTCTTGGTGGATGCTGCAGTGTACCCAAGAGCCTCTCGGTGGTTGCTGCAGTGTACCCAAGAGCCTCTCGGTGGATGCTGCAGTGTACCCAAGAGCCTCTCGGTGGATGCTGCAGTGTACCCAAGAGCCTCTCGGTGGATGCTGCAGTGTACCCAAGAACCTCTTGGTGGATGCTGCAGTGTACCCAAGAGCCTCTCGGTGGATGCTGCAGTGTACCCAAGAGCCTCTCGGTGGATGCTACAGTGTACCCAAGAGCCTCTCGGTGGATGCTACAGTGGACCCAAGTGGCGTTGGGAGCAACTCCCTGTCATGGCTTTTGCGTCAGTACAGATACCAACATGAGCAGCAGCTACGTTTGGCTACATACGGACCGTTAGTGGAATTCCCGTGAGAGAGTAACGGTTAATGTGATTGGATGTTAATTATTTGACTAGGCTTCCTGTATTTGACATTGTGTTGGTAATTCGCTGAATACTAGATTTTTTTATTAAATTTTTTGGCAGTGAAACAAGGCTACTCAGGTGAGGAAAGAAAACTCAACCAAATGTAGAGCCCAGTTGGAAAATATAAATGGACTGTTTGAAAATGTGAATAAATTATTATTATTAATGTGAAGAATTGTTTTTTAAAATGATTATTATTATTTCATGAGAATCACCCTTTTATTTGGCCTTTGGGAATGTCGTTGGGGTATTCACAGTTTGGGAATAAAGCCGTAGAGTATAAATAACAGTCATCGGATTGACAAAAGTAAAGTCAAGACAATGTTAGCAAAACAACATTTCCATCAAAAGCCTAAGACTATTTAATTCTGTGTTTTTTTTTAAATGCTAAAATAAATACCAATACAACAAACCAAATGACATGTGGGATGTAAAATGTAGTGCCATAATGTTGACCGGAGCCCATAGGGCTTAGTGCATTGTATAGGGAATAGGGTGTGATATGGGATACAAACCTGTTGTGAGACAAATACCACCAGATGTCAGGATAAGCAGGAGGTAGCTGGAACACAGTCTGAACTCCTGAATGACAATAAATAGACTTCATCTTCAGAAACGACCTCATTATAATCACCTTCAACAACAGAGAGGGATTAGACAGGGTTCCATGAAGGCACCACCACCACCACCAACAGCACTACTACAACCACCTCCACCACTACTACAACCGCCTCCACCACTACTACAACCGCCTCCACCATCACCACTACTACAACAACCTCCACCACTACTACAACCACCTCCACCACTACTACAACCGCCTCCACCATCACCACTACTACAACAACCTCCACCACTACTACAACCACCTCCACCATCATTACTACAACCACCTCCACCACTACTACAACCACCTCCACCATCATTACTACAACCACCACCAACATAACTACTACAACCACCTCCACCACTACTACAACCGCCTCCACCACTACTACAACCACCTCCACCACTACTACAACCACCTCCACCATCACCACCACTACTACAACCACCTCCACCATCACCACCACTACTACAACCACCTCCACCACTACTACAACCGCCTCCACCATCACCACTACTACAACCACCTCCACCACTACTACAACCGCCTCCACCATCACCACTACTACAACCACCTCCACCACTACTACAACCGCCTCCACCACTACTACAACCGCCTCCACCATCACCACTACTACAACAACCTCCACCACTACTACAACCACCTCCACCACTACTACAACCGCCTCCACCATCACCACTACTACAACAACCTCCACCACTACTACAACCACCTCCACCATCATTACTACAACCACCTCCACCACTACTACAACCACCTCCACCATCATTACTACAACCACCTCCACCATCATTACTACAACCACCTCCACCACTACTACAACCACCTCCACCATCACCACCACTACTATAACCACCTCCACCATCACCACCACTACTACAACCACCTCCACCACTACTACAACCACCTCCACCATCACCACTACTACAACCACTTCCACCACTACTACAACCACCTCCACCACTACTACAACCACCTCCACCACCACCACCACTACTATAACCACCTCCACCATCACCACCACTACTACAACCACCTCCACCACTACTACAACCACCTCCACCACTACTACAACCACCTCCACCATCACCACCACTACTATAACCACCTCCACCATCACCACCACTACTACAACCACCTCCACCACTATTACAACCACCTCCACCATCACCACTACTACAACCACCTCCACCACTACTACAACCACCTCCACCACTACTACAACCACCTCCACCACCTCCACCACTACTACAACCACCTCCATCACTACTACAACCACCTCCACCATCACCACCACTACTACAACCGCCTCCACCATCACCACTACTACAACAACCTCCACCACTACTACAACCACCTCCACCATCATTACTACAACCACCTCCACCACTACTACAACCACCTCCACCATCATTACTACAACCACCTCCACCATCATTACTACAACCACCTCCACCACTACTACAACCACCTCCAACATCACCACCACTACTATAACCACCTCCACCATCACCACCACTACTACAACCACCTCCACCACTACTACAACCACCTCCACCATCACCACTACTACAACCACTTCCACCACTACTATAACCACCTCCACCATCACCACCACTACTACAACCACCTCCACCACTACTACAACCACCTCCACCACTACTACAACCACCTCCACCACCTCCACCACTACTACAACCACCTCCATCACTACTACAACCACCTCCACCATCACCACCAATACTACAACCACCTCCACCATCATTACTACAACCACCTCCACCACTACTACAACCACCTCCACCATCACCACCACTACTACAACCACCTCCACCATCACCACCACTACTACAACCACCTCCACCACTACTACAACCGCCTCCACCATCACCACTACTACAACAACCTCCACCACTACTACAACCACCTCCACCATCATTACTACAACCACCTCCACCACTACTACAACCACCTCCACCATCACCACCACTACTACAACCACCTCCACCATCACCACCACTACTACAACCACCTCCACCACTACTACCACCGCCTCCACCATCACCACTACTACAACCACCTCCACCATCATTACTACAACCACCTCCACCACTACTACAACCACCTCCACCATCACCACCACGACTACAACCACCTCCACCACTACTACAACCACCTCCACCATCACCACCACTACTACAACCACCTCCACCATCACCACCACTACTACAACCACCTCCACCACTACTACAACCACCTCCACCATCACCACCACTACTACAACCACCTCCACCATCACCACCACTACTACAACCACCTCCACCACTACTACAACCACCTCCACCATCACCACCACTACTACTACAACCATCACCACAACCAGCCACCACCAATACTACTACTACCACCACCACCAATACTACACCATCACTACTACCAGCACCACCAATACTACTACCATCACCACCACTACTTCTACAACCATCACCACAACCAGCCACCACCAATACTACTACCACCACCACTACCACTACTACTACTAATTCTAACACCATCACTACTACTTCTACTACTAATACTACTACTACTACTACTAATTATTACCACCACAACCACCACTACTAATACTACTACTAATACTACTAATTATTACCACCACAACCAATACTACTACTAAGTATTACCACCCCCACCAAAACTACTACCACCACCAACACTTCTACTATTGCTGCTACTACTACTACTACTACTACCACCACTGATACTACTACTACTAATACTACTACTACTAATTATTACCATCCCCACCAATACTACAACCATCACCACAACCAGCCACCATCACAACCACCAAAACCTCTACTACCACACCAACACCAACACTTCTACTACTACTACTGCTACTACTACTACTACTACCACTACTACCACCTCTACTAATACCAAAACTACTACAACTACCACTACTACCACCACTACTACTGCTACTACAACCAACACCACTACTACCACCACCACCACCACTACTACCACCACTAATACCACCACCACCACCACCTCCACCTCCTCTACTTCCACCACAACCAATACCTTCAATACTGCTAATACTACCCCTACTACCATCACCACTACCACCTCCACCACTACTACTACCCCCACTACTCCCACCTCCACCACTACCACACCCACCACTACTACCACCACTACTACTCCCACCACTACCACCACCACAACCACCACCACTACCACCTCCACCACCACCACCACTACAACTTTGACCTCTTCTACTTCACCACAACCAATACCTCCAATACTGCTAATACTACCCCTACTACCACCACCACTACGCCCACCACCACCACTACCACTACTATCACCACAACCACTACCACCTCCACCACTACTACTACCACCACCACCTCTTCTACCACCACCACCACCACTTCTACCACCACCACCACTACCACCTCCACCAATATCACTACCACCACCGCCACTTCTACCACCACCACGACTACTACTACAACCACCACCACCACTACCACCACTACTACCACTACCAGCACAACCACCACTACTTCCACCACCACAACCACCACCCCTACTACCACCACCACTACCACCACTACTACTACCACCACTGCTACCATGACAACAACCACCACCACCACCACTACTACTACCACCACTACTACCACCACCACTACCACCTTCACCATTACTACTACCACCACCAGCACCACCACTACTACTACCACCACTGCTACCACGACAACAACCACCACCACCACTACTACTACTACTACCACCATCACCACTACCACCTTCACCATTACTACTACCACCACCACCACCACCACTACTACTATCACCACCACTACAACCACCAGAAACCAACAACAGCACAATAACAGAACCAGGCAGAAACTAACTGCTAGCTGGCAAACAGAATATTAAACAAACAAACCCCTTTTTATTATTATTCCCAATTCAGACAACGGAATGATGCTAGACATAAACAAATGACTCCTCAAAGCATTTTATTCACTAAGAAATCAACACATGTTTTTATTTTTTTTATTTCACCTTTGTTTAACCAGGTAGACCAGATCACCTTAATTTAACCAGGTATGCCAGTTGAGAACAAGTTCTCATTTACAACTGTGACCTGTCCAAGATAAAGCAAAGCGGTGCGACACAAAACACGGAGTTACACATAAACAAACGTACAGTCAATCACACAAAGGAAAATAGACATAGAAAGGAGATGAAAATGATTCATATGGGACTGAAGAATGGAGAGGGTCCTGAACCAATACATGTTTAATAAGAACATTTCACAGGTGATTCCTACCACCTGGTGAGTTCTCTGAATTCCACTTTGGAACCTTGGACCAAACTGAATGGGAGATTAATGCAGGCTGTCTCCAGAATGTTTGGCAGTCAGAGCAGAGAGGCCTGCATCACTAACAGTAGCAGTAGCACCAACCTCTGCATCAGAAGGAGTATTGTAGTTGTCCCAACCTCTGCATCAGGATCAGCTGTCATGTCTTTGGCATCATTAAGGTGAAGATTGTCATTTTAACAAATCAATTCTCTGTAATAAGTATTGTGTGATTAAACTAATCATGTACATTTAATTAACTAGGAAGTCGGGGCACCCAAAAATGTTCAGATTATAAAGTTATACTTTTCAGAATATAACTCTTCAGATATTTGAACATCTGTGTAACGGTTTTCATGCGGTGAAAGAGAGTCGGACCAAAATGCAGCGTGTAGATTGCGATCCATGTTTTAATCAACATACGTAAACACGAATCAATACAAATACTACAAAAACAAAGAACGTAACGAAAACCGAAACAGTCTATACTTGTGTAAACTAACACAGGAACAAGGACACTAAGGACAATCACCCACGAAAAACACAAAGAATATGGCTGCCTAAATATGGTTCCCAATCAGAGACAACGATAATCACCTGACTCTGATTGAGAACCGCCTCAGGCAGCCATAGACTAACGCTAGACATCCCACAAAACCCCAAGACAAACACACACCACAATAACCCATGTCACACCCTGGCCTGACCGAATAAATGAAGAATAAACATAATATATTTCGACCAGGGCATGACAATCTGATCAATTAGTATTCTATTAATGATTTATTCTTTACCTCACGTCAGTCTCATCTGAACATCCTAAATTGTTGGTTATCTGCACAAACCCACCCTTCACTATAAATCATCTATACACCAAATGGCTTAATCATTTATTTACTAACTAACTAAATAATCACAGAAATGCACAAACAAACCAACAGTAGATATATGTTACTAACAATGAAAGTGAAGATTCCCTAGTGGGCTAAACCGATATGACGGCTTGGTGGACAAAGTGAAGGGGGTGTGGACTGAGAGAGAGCGGGAAAGACCAAATGGATTCATTCCACCGTCTATAATTATATACATTGAAATGTTAATCGTTCACACGTGAACGGCCGTTAATTCGAGAATAATTGCAAGTACATATTTACTGTGTATGTCATTGTTGTCTTCTCTGTTGGAATCCGGTCTGTCTGCTGGATTTCATCTGAGTCTCTCTCTCTTTCTGTTTCCCTGAAGATCAAAGTCTTTCGTGGTTAGAATGAATACTTCAGAGTACCATTCAGAAATGTTCCCATAGAATAGATGTTTCGGCGGTTGTCGGTATTCTCGTACTAGGTTTACGTTATTCCTAGATGCAGACAAGTACTTCGTATCCAAGATTTGCTCTTATTCTGTAGGGATCGATAGTCTCAGAGTTGAACCATTTCCAGCCGTGTAGCCAATGCTCCACGTGGTCTGGTTAGGAATTCAACAACAAAGGCAACCTTAGCTTACACCGAGGTATGCGTGGTCTTAACTATCATGCAGTCACAGCTCACGCTGTGGGTTTGCTTAGTCTTGGTTCTCAAACCTGTACCACCTCAGCTTACACCGAGGTATGCGTGGTCTTAACTATCATGCAGTCACAGCTCACGCTGTGGGTTTGCTTAGTCTTGGTTCTCAAACCTGTACCACCTCAGCTTACACCGAGGTATGCGTGGTCTTAACTATCCGCAGTCACAGCTCATGCTGTGGGTTTGCTTAGTCTTGGTTCTCAAACCTGTGCCACCTCAGCTTACACAGAGGTATGCGTGGTCTTAACTATCATGCAGTCACAGCTCACGCTGTGGGTTTGCTTAGTCTTGGTTCTCAAACCTGTACCACCTCAGCTTACACCGAGGTATGCGTGGTCTTAACTATCATGCAGTCACAGCTCACGCTGTGGGTTTGCTTAGTCTTGGTTCTCAAACCTGTACCACCTCAGCTTACACCGAGGTATGCGTGGTCTTAACTATCATGCAGTCACAGCTCACGCTGTGGGTTTGCTTAGTCTTGGTTCTCAAACCTGTACCACCTCAGCTTACACAGAGGTATGCGTGGTCTTAACTATCATGCAGTCACAGCTCACGCTGTGGGTTTGCTTAGTCTTGGTTCTCAAACCTGTACCACCTCAGCTTACACCGAGGTATGCGTGGTCTTAACTATCATGCAGTCACAGCTCACGCTGTGGGTTTGCTTAGTCTTGGTTCTCAAACCTGTACCACCTCAGCTTACACCGAGGTATGCGTGGTCTTAACTATCATGCAGTCACAGCTCATGCTGTGGGTTTGCTTAGTCTTGGTTCTCAAACCTGTACCACCTCAGCTTACACCGAGGTATGCGTGGTCTTAACTATCATGCAGTCACAGCTCACGCTGTGGGTTTGCTTAGTCTTGGTTCTCAAACCTGTACCACCTCAGCTTACACCGAGGTATGCGTGGTCTTAACTATCATGCAGTCACAGCTCACGCTGTGGGTTTGCTTAGTCTTGGTTCTCAAACCTGTACCACCTCAGCTTACACCGAGGTATGCGTGGTCTTAACTATCATGCAGTCACAGCTCATGCTGTGGGTTTGCTTAGTCTTGGTTCTCAAACCTGTACCACCTCAGCTTACACCGAGGTATGCGTGGTCTTAACTATCATGCAGTCACAGCTCATGCTGTGGGTTTGCTTAGTCTTGGTTCTCAAACCTGTACCACCTCAGCTTACACCGAGGTATGCGTGGTCTTAACTATCATGCAGTCACAGCTCACGCTGTGGGTTTGCTTAGTCTTGGTTCTCAAACCTGTACCACCTCAGCTTACACCGAGGTATGCGTGGTCTTAACTATCATGCAGTCACAGCTCACGCTGTGGGTTTGCTTAGTCTTGGTTCTCAAACCTGTACCACCTCAGCTTACACCGAGGTATGCGTGGTCTTAACTATCATGCAGTCACAGCTCATGCTGTGGGTTTGCTTAGTCTTGGTTCTCAAACCTGTACCACCTCAGCTTACACCGAGGTATGCGTGGTCTTAACTATCATGCAGTCACAGCTCACGCTGTGGGTTTGCTTAGTCTTGGTTCTCAAACCTGTACCACCTCAGCTTACACCGAGGTATGCGTGGTCTTAACTATCATGCAGTCACAGCTCATGCTGTGGGTTTGCTTAGTCTTGGTTCTCAAACCTGTACCACCTCAGCTTACACCGAGGTATGCGTGGTCTTAACTATCATGCAGTCACAGCTCACGCTGTGGGTTTGCTTAGTCTTGGTTCTCAAACCTGTACCACCTCAGCTTACACCGAGGTATGCGTGGTCTTAACTATCATGCAGTCACAGCTCACGCTGTGGGTTTGCTTAGTCTTGGTTCTCAAACCTGTACCACCTCAGCTTACACCGAGGTATGCGTGGTCTTAACTATCATGCAGTCACAGCTCACGCTGTGGGTTTGCTTAGTCTTGGTTCTCAAACCTGTACCACCTCAGCTTACACCGAGGTATGCGTGGTCTTAACTATCATGCAGTCACAGCTCACGCTGTGGGTTTGCTTAGTCTTGGTTCTCAAACCTGTACCACCTCAGCTTACACCGAGGTATGCGTGGTCTTAACTATCATGCAGTCACAGCTCACGCTGTGGGTTTGCTTAGTCTTGGTTCTCAAACCTGTACCACCTCAGCTTACACCGAGGTATGCTTGGTCTGAGGAAGATTTCCTCAGGAGGGGGTTTTATTTGTAACAATAGAAAAGGCGGTTCCATATCGCTAGATCATGTCTGTGCTCACGGGGGACTAGTTGAACCACGGAATAGAACTCTCTCAAAAGGGACGGCAGGGTAGCCTAGTGGTTAGAGCGTTGGACTAGTAACCGAAAGGTTGCAAGTTCAAATCCCCGAGCTGGCAACGAATCCCCTGAACAGGCAGTTAACCTACTGTTCCTAGGCTGTCATTGAAAATAAGAAGTTGCCTAGTAAAATAAAGGAAAAATATAAAAATTGACAGTTAACATCACATTACATCATTTGTAGTTAATGGGCTTTTACAGATTCTTCTTTTCAAGAAGAGGCACAGGGGACCTGATAGTTGAGTCTTCTTTTATCTGTTGTATGTAACAAATAAACATAGACATATAAACACAACATGTAAAGTGTTGGTGCCATGTTTCATGAGCTGAAGTAAAATATCTCAGAAATTGTCCATACGAACATAAAGCTTATTTCTCTCTAATGTTGTGCACACATTTGTTTACATCCCTGTTAGTGAGCATTTCTCCTTTGCCAAGATAATCCATCCACCTGACAGGTGTGGCATATCAAGAATCTGATTAAGCAGCATGATCATTACACAGGTGCACCTTGTACTGGGGACAATAAAAGGTATAATTTCACAACTAGTTTCATCTTTACTCATTCATTTTATACAATAATTAGATGCAAACACAATAATTGAGAAATGTACACATTCAAAGATATGGTGATGTGTGTTTCCTTTCCTCTAGAGGTCACCAAATGGAACACACTTGTCATAAATGTCCCTTAGGTGTCCCTGGACCCTTCCCACATTCTCACAATTGGATGTATAGTTTCATTTTCCCACTTGGGGGATTTAGGAGTTTTGCCATGTAAAATGCTTTGTTCACTCTGTGGTCTCTCTCTCTGCATGAAAAGTGGAAAGGGCCACGTCATGACATAGCACTGCTCTGAATCAGAAGTTCTCTTCCTGTCCAGCTCTTTCCCTACGTGGCCACGTCATGACACAGCACTGCTCTGAATCAGAAGTTCTCTTCCTGTCCAGCTTTTTCCCTACGATGCCACGTCATGACACAGCACTGCTCTGAATCAGAAGTTCTCTTCCTGTCCAGCTCTTTCCCTACGATGCCACGTCATGACACAGCACTGCTCTGAATCAGAAGTCCTCTTCCTGTCCAGCTCTTTCCCTACGTGGCCACGTCATGTTCTCGTCACATTCACAGGAAATGTAGTGTGTGTGCCCCAAAGGGCACCCTATTCCCTACATAGTGCACTACTTTTCCCCAGAGCTCTATTGGGCCTGTAATAGAGTGCTAATGTGGGAGGATGTCAGGATGGGCTGGGATCCTTTTAGAATGTTAATGTCATATTATTAAGTCCTCAACGCAGCGCTATTATCCAACTCATTTAATGGACTGTGCAAAACACTCACTGAACCAAAGTTGGCTCCAAAACAACTCATAGCAATTAAAACCAAATTCAACTTCCCAGTTTAGAAGTAACGACGCTAAGCTGGGAGCTAGACAAGGTTGTTTACAGCATGTAGTGTAATGTGTGGTACTCTGACAGCACACCCAATTACGTGGATCAGGCTTCCACACCCATCCTCAGATAAAGTTACATATTTTGGCAACTATGTTTTTTTTTTGGAATGGTCTTCATCCAGCTGTGTATTTGCAACACCGTCTGTGCTGCAATTTGATTTGTAATTTGCAATAAAATGAGCAGGCACAAAGAAAAATTACATTACATTTGGGAACAGTACAATTAAAATACATTGAAATCCAATGTACCCAAAGTATTAAATACAGAGATTTTAAGTGGTTTTGAATGGGTTTGATGTTAATGCTGGTCTTTATTTCGACAAGAGGCTTGTATGTAGCAGAGCTATTAAAAATAGCAGGCAGAATTAGGAAGGCAGAATTAGGAAGGCAGAATTAGGAAGGCAGAATTAGGAAGCAAGGTCTACTGAGTCATATCTACCATTTGCATCCTGTGGGCCAGAAGGAGCTGTAAACCTGTGTGTGTGAGTGTGTGCGGGCGTGCACGTGTGCGGGCGTGTGCACGTGTGTGTAATTAATGGGCTTTGATTTATTTATTTTTTATATCAGGACATCAGAGTCCTGTTACAGATTCTGCTTTTCAAGAAGAGGCACAGGGGACCTGATCGTTGAGTCTTCTTACAGCACTGTTCCAGATCTCAGTGGGGGACACAGTTACCCTACGGTGGGGAAGAGGGACCAACTCCCATTCAGACAGGAGTTTGATTCCCTGCGTGCCACGCCTCCCGAGATCACAGACGCGCTGTGTCACACCGAGCTTCCCTGCTGCTCCCTCCGTTCTTTATTTAATTTATCCTTTCATTTCTTAATATCTCTGTTCCTTTAACTGTCTGCTGGGCAGTTCAGGTGGCAGGTAGCCTAGCGTTTAGAACGTTGGACCAGTAACCGAAAGGTTGCTACCATGGCTGACCCTGTAAATCATTTCACTGTTGTATGTAACAATAACACGTAGAAATATAACCAGAACATGTAAAGTGTTGGTCCCATGTTTCATGAGCTGAAGTAAAATATCTCAGAAATTGTCCATATGAACATAAAGCTTATTTCTCTCAAAAGTTGCGCACACATTTGTTTACATCCTTGTTAGTGAGCATTTCTCCTTTGTCAAGATAATCCATCTACCTGACAGATGTGGCATATCAAGAAGCATGATCATTTCACAGGTGCAACTTGTACTGGGGACAATAAAAGGCCACTCTAAAATGTGCAGTTTTCTCACAAAACACAATGCCACAGATGTCTAAGGTTATGAGGGAGCGTGCAATTGGCTTACTGACTTCAGGAATGTCATGTAAAACAGAGCTGGTGGCAGAATGTTCATTCAACCATAACTCGTATCCAATGTTGTTTTAGAGAATTTGGCAGTACGTCCAACCTTCCTCACAACCCCACATGTAACCAGTCCAGGCCAGGACCTCCACATCCGCTGCTTCACCTGCGGGATCGTCTGAGACCAGCCACCCTGACAGCTGATGAAACTGAGGAGTATTTATGTCTGTCATAAAGCCCTTTAGTGGGAAATACTCATTCTGAGTGGTGGTGCCTGGCTCCCCAGTGGAGGGCCCAGCTCCCCAGTGGAGGACCCAGCTCCCCAGTGGAGGGCCTAGTTCCCCAGTGGAGGGCCCAGCTCCCCAGGGGAGGGCCCAGCTCCCCAGTGGAGGGCCCAGATCCCCAGTGGAGGGCCTAGCTCCCCAGTGGAGGGCCCAGCTCCCCAGTGGAGGACCCAGCTCCCCAGTGGAGGGCCTAGTTCCCCAGTGGAGGGCCCAGCTGCCCAGTGGAGGACCCAGCTCCCCAGTGGAGGGCCCAGCTCCCAGTGGAGGGCCCAGCTCCCCAGTGGAGGGCCCAGCTCCCCAGTGGAGGGCCCAGCTCCCCAGTGGAGGGCCCAGCTCCCCAGTGGAGGGCCCAGCTCCCCAGTGGAGGGCCCAGCTCCCCAGTGGAGGGCCCAGCTGCCCAGTGGAGGACCCAGCTCCCCAGTGGAGGGCCCAGCTCCCCAGTGGAGGGCCCAGCTGCCCAGTGGAGGACCCAGCTCCCCAGTGGAGGGCCCAGCTCCCCAGTGGAGGGCCCAGCTCCCCAGTGGAGGGCCCAGCTCCCCAGTGGAGGGCCCAGCTCCCCAGTGGAGGGCCCAGCTCCCCAGTGGAAGGCCCAGCTCCCCAGTGGAAGGCCCAGCTCCCCAGGGGAGGGCCCAGCTCCCCAGTGGAAGGCCCAGCTCCCCAGTGGAAGGCCCAGCTCCCCAGGGGAGGGCCCAGCTCCCCAGTGGAGGACCCAGCTCCCCAGTGGAGGGCCCAGCTCCCCAGTGGAAGGCCCAGCTCCCCAGTGGAAGGCCCAGCTCCCCAGGGGAGGGCCCAGCTCCCCAGTGGAGGACCCAGCTCCCCAGTGGAGGGCCCAGCTCTCCAGTGGAGGTCCCAGTTCCCCAGTGGAGGACCCAGCTCCCCAGTGGAGGGCCCAGCTCCCCAGTGGAGGGCCCAGCTCCCCAGTGGAGGGCCCAGCTCCCCAGTGGAAGGCCCAGCTCCCCAGTGGAGGGCCCAGCTCCCCAGTGGAGGGCCCAGCTCCCCAGTGGAGGGCCTAGCTCCCCAGTGGAGGGCCCAGCTCCCCAGTGGAGGGCCCAGCTCCCCAGTGGAGGGCCCAGCTCCCCAGGGGAGGGCCCAGCTCCCCAGTGGAGGGCCCAGCTCCCCAGGGGAGGGCCCAGCTCCCCAGTGGAGGGCCCAGCTCCCCAGTGGAGGGCCCAGCTCCCCAGGGGAGGGCCCAGCTCCCCAGTGGAAGGCCCAGCTCCCCAGTGGAGGGCCCAGCTCCCCAGTGGAGGACCCAGCTCCCCAGTGGAGGGCCCAGCTCCCCAGGGGAGGGCCCAGCTCCCCAGTGGAGGACCCAGCTCTCCAGTGGAGGGCCTAGCTCCCCAGTGGAGGGCCCAGCTCCCCAGTGGAGGGCCCAGCTCCCCAGTGGAGGGCCCAGCTCCCCAGTGGATGCCCCAGCTCCCCAGTGGAGGGCCCAACTCCCCAGTGGAGGGCCCAGCTCCCCAGTGGAGGACCTAGCTCCCAGTGGAGGGCCTAGTTCCCCAGTGGAGGACCTAGCTCCCCAGTGCAGGGCCTAGCTCCCCAGTGGAGGGCCCAGCTCCCCAGTGGAGGGCCCAGCTCCCCAGTGGATGCCCCAGCTCCCCAGTGGAGGGCCCAGCTCCCCAGTGGAGGACCTAGCTCCCCAGTGGAGGGCCTAGCTCCCCAGTGGAGGGCCCAGCTCCCCAGTGGAGGACCTAGCTCCCCAGTGGAGGGCCTAGCTCCCCAGTGGAGGGCCTAGTTCCCCAGTGGATGACCTAGCTCCCCAGTGCAGGGCCCAGCTCCCCAGTGGAGGGCCCAGCTCCCGAGTGGAGGGCCCAGCTCCCCAGTGGAGGGCCCAGCTCCCCAGTGGAGGGCCCAGCTCCCCAGTGGATGCCCCAGCTCCCCAGTGGAGGGCCCAACTCCCCAGTGGAGGGCCCAGCTCCCCAGTGGAGGACCTAGCTCCCAGTGGAGGGCCTAGTTCCCCAGTGGAGGACCTAGCTCCCCAGTGCAGGGCCTAGCTCCCCAGTGGAGGACCTAGCTCCCCAGTGGAGGGCCTCGCTCCCTAGTGGATGACCTGGTTCCCAAACGGTTGCGCCACAGCCCAGTCATGTGAAATCCATAGATTAGGGTCTAATTAATTCATTTTAGTTGACTAATTTCCCTGTATGAACTGTACCTCAGTAAAATAGTTTAAATTGTTGCATGTTGCATTTATATTTTTGTTCTGTATATACAGTACCAGTCAAAAGTTTGGACACACCTTCTCATTGAAGGGTTATCCTTTATTTTTTGTATTTTCTACATTGTAGAATAATAGGGAAGACATTAAAACTATGAAATAACACACATGGAATCATGTAGTAACCAAGAAAGTGTTAAACACTTGAGATTTGTTAAAATAGCCACCCTTTGCCTTGATGAGATATTTGCAGACTCGTGGCATTCTCTCGACCAGCTCTTGAAGGAGTCCCCACACATTCTGAGCACTTTTTGGCTGCTTTTCTCTCACTCTGCAGTCCAACTCATCCCAAACCATCTCAATTGGGTTGAGGTCAGGTGATTGTGGAGGCCAGGTCATCTGATGCAGAACTCCATCACTCTCCTCTTGGTCAAATAGAAGTGGCCAGGTCATCTGATGCAGCACTCCATCACTCTCCTTCTTGGTCAAATAGCCCTTACACAGCCTGGAGGTGTGTTTTGGGTCATTGTCCTGTTGAAAAACAAATGATAGTCCCACTAAGCACAAACCTGATGGGATGGCGTATGGCTGCAGAATGATGTTTCCTAGCCATGCTGGTTAAGTGTGCCTTGAACTCTGCAGGCATTTTCTAGTACCCTTCCCCAGATCTTTTCCTTGACGCCATCCTGTCTCGGAGCTCATTTGGCAATGCACTGTCAACTGTGGGACCTTATATAGACAGGTGTGTGCCTTTCCAAACATGTCCAATCAATTGAACATACCACAGGTGGAGTCCAATCATGTTGTAGAAACATCTCAAGGATGATCAATGGAAACAGGATGCACTAAATTTCGAGTCTCAGAGCAAAGCATCTGAATATTTATGTAAATAAGGTATTTCTGTTTGTTTTTTATAGTTTTAAACAATTTTCTAAACACCTGTTTTTACTTTGTCATTATGGGGTATTGTGATGTCATTATGGGGTATTGTGAGTAGAATACTGACAATTCTGTTTTTTAAATCCATTTTAGAATAAGCTGTAAGTCAAGGGGTCTGAATACTTTCCGAATGTTTTGTATATTATTTATGCCCTTATTATATATATTAACACCATATACAGGACAGCCATATGCCACACACACACACACACACACACACACACACACACACACACACACACACACACACACACACACACACACACACACACACACACACACACACACACACACACACACACACACACACACACACACACACACACACACACACACTTAACTCAATGCTGGTCGTACGTAATACACTTAGATGTCGATGAAAACACACACACAAACACAAATGTCCTATCATATTGATCAACCTGTAGAATATTTACTGCACGCTGTGAAATGTTTCTATAATTTCTTCAGCAGTCAGGGTGTTTGTGAGTGTAGTTCCTTGACTAATCATGATTAAACTAAACAAACTGCTTCAAACTGCCACTGAGTTTCTCAAGCAATAAGAAATCAACACGGAGGGAGGGGCGCTCATGTTTGATGTTGACAGTGTTGGTAATGTGTGTGAGTGTGAGTGTGTGTGTGTCTGAGGTTGCCAGTTTTGGAATTGATTATGAAGTCATTGAGCATCTGATTCTGATTCAGGAATATCAAAAGATACCAGCTTTACAACAGGAGATACAACAACATGTTCCACAGTCTGTAGATACCAGCTTTACAACATGTTCCACAGCCTTTAGATACCAGCTTTACAACAGGAGATACAACAACATGTTCCACAGTCTGTAGATACCAGCTTTACAACATGTTCCACAGTCTGTAGATACCAGCTTTACAACATGTTCCACAGTCTGTAGATACCAGCTTTACAACATGTTCCACAGCCTTTAGATACCAGCTTTACAACATGTTCCACAGCCTTTAGATACCAGCTTTACAACATGTTCCACAGCCTTTAGATACCAGCTTTACAACATGTTCCACAGTTTATAGATACCAGCTTTACAACATGAGATACAGTCTATAGATACCAGCTTTACAACATGTTCCACAGTCTATAGATACCAGCTTTACAACATGTTCCACAGTCTATAGATACCAGCTTTACAACATGTTCCACAGTCTATAGATACCAGCTTTACAACATATTCCACAGTCTATAGATACCAGCTTTACAACATGTTCCACAGTCTATAGATACCAGCTTTACAACATGTTCCACAGTCTATAGATACCAGCTTTACAACATGTTCCACAGTCTATAGATACCAGCTTTACAACATGTTCCACAGTCTATAGATACCAGCTTTACAACATGTTCCACAGTCTATAGATACCAGCTTTACAACATGTTCCACAGTCTATAGATACCAGCTTTACAACATGTTCCACAGTCAATAGATACCAGCTTTACAACATGAGATACAGTCTATAGATACCAGCTTTACAACAGGAGATACAACAACATGTTCCACAGTCTATAGATACCAGCTTTACAACATGTTCCACAGTCTATAGATACCAGCTTTACAACATGTTCCACAGCCTATAGATACCAGCTTTACAACATGTTCCACAGTCTATAGATACCAGCTTCACAACATGTTCCACAGCCTTTAAATACCAGCTTTACAACATGTTCCACAGCCTATAGATACCAGGTATACAACATGTTCCACAGTCTGTAGATACCAGCTTTACAACATGTTCCACAGTCTATAGATACCAGCTTTACAACATATTCCACAGTCTATAGATACCAGCTTTACAACATGTTCCACAGTCTATAGATACCAGCTTTACAACATGTTCCACAGTCTATAGATACCAGCTTTACAACATGTTCCACAGTCTATAGATACCAGCTTTACAACATGTTCCACAGTCTATAGATACCAGCTTTACAACATGTTCCACAGTCTATAGATACCAGCTTTACAACATGTTCCACAGTCTATAGATACCAGCTTTACAACATGTTCCACAGTCAATAGATACCAGCTTTACAACATGAGATACAGTCTATAGATACCAGCTTTACAACAGGAGATACAACAACATGTTCCACAGTCTATAGATACCAGCTTTACAACATGTTCCACAGTCTATAGATACCAGCTTTACAACATGTTCCACAGCCTATAGATACCAGCTTTACAACATGTTCCACAGTCTATAGATACCAGCTTCACAACATGTTCCACAGCCTTTAAATACCAGCTTTACAACATGTTCCACAGCCTATAGATACCAGGTATACAACATGTTCCACAGTCTGTAGATACCAGCTTTACAACATGTTCCACAGTCTATAGATACCAGCTTTACAACATGTTCCACAGTCTATAGATACCAGCTTTACAACATGTTCCACAGTCTATAGATACCAGCTTTACAACATGTTCCACAGCCTATAGATACCAGCTTTACAACATGTTCCACAGTCTATAGATACCAGCTTTACAACATGTTCCACAGTCTATAGATACCAGCTTTACAACATATTCCACAGTCTATAGATACCAGCTTTACAACATGTTCCACAGTCTATATATACCAGCTTTACAACATGTTCCACAGTCTATAGATACCAGCTTTACAACATGTTCCACAGTCTATAGATACCAGCTTTACAACATGTTCCACAGTCTATAGATACCAGCTTTACAACATGTTCCACAGTCTATAGATACCAGCTTTACAACATGTTCCACAGTCTATAGATACCAGCTTTACAACATGTTCCACAGTCAATAGATACCAGCTTTACAACATGAGATACAGTCTATAGATACCAGCTTTACAACAGGAGATAAAACAACATGTTCCACAGTCTATAGATACCAGCTTTACAACATGTTCCACAGTCTATAGATACCAGCTTTACAACATGTTCCACAGCCTATAGATACCAGCTTTACAACATGTTCCACAGTCTATAGATACCAGCTTCACAACATGTTCCACAGCCTTTAAATACCAGCTTTACAACATGTTCCACAGCCTATAGATACCAGGTATACAACATGTTCCACAGTCTGTAGATACCAGCTTTACAACATGTTCCACAGTCTATAGATACCAGCTTTACAACATGTTCCACAGTCTATAGATACCAGCTTTACAACATGTTCCACAGTCTATAGATACCAGCTTTACAACATGTTCCACAGTCTATAGATAACAGCTTTACAACATGAGATACAACAACATGTTCCACAGCCTATAGATACCAGCTTTACAACATGAGATACAACAACATGTTCCACAGTCTATAGATACCAGCTTTACAACATGTTCCACAGTCAATAGATACCAGCTTTACAACATGAGATACAGTCTATAGATACCAGCTTTACAACAGGAGATACAACAACATGTTCCACAGTCTATAGATACCAGCTTTACAACATGTTCCACAGTCTGTAGATACCAGCTTTACAACAAGTTCCACAGTCTGTAGATACCAGCTTTACAACATGTTCCACAGTCTATAGATACCAGCTTTACAACATGTTCCACAGCCTATAGATACCAGCTTTACAACATGTTCCACAGTCTATAGATACCAGCTTCACAATATGTTCCACAGCCTTTAGATACCAGCTTTACACCATGTTCCACAGCCTATAGATACCAGCTTTACAACATGTTCCACAGTCTGTAGATACCAGCTTTACAACAGGAGATACAACAACATGTTCCACAGCCTATAGATACCAGCTTTACAACATGTTCCAAAGCCTTTAGATACCAGCTTTACAACATGTTCCACAGCCTTTAGATACCAGCTTTACAACATGTTCCACAGCCTTTAGATACCAGCTTTACAACAGGAGATACAACAACATGTTCCACAGCCTATAGATACCAGCTTTACAACATGTTCCAAAGCCTTTAGATACCAGCTTTACAACAGGAGATACAACAACATGTTCCACAGCCTATAGATGCCAGCTTTACAACATGTTCCACAGCCTTTAGATACCAGCTTTACAACAGGAGATACAACAACATGTTCCACAGTCAATAGATACCAGCTTTACAACATGTTCCACAGCCTATAGATACCAGCTTTACAACATTTTCCACAGCCTTTAGATACCAGCTTTACAACATGTTCCACAGTCTGTAGATACCAGCTGTACAACATGTTCCACAGCCTTTAGATACCAGCTTTACAACATGTTCCACAGTCTGTAGATACCAGCTTTACAACATGTTCCACAGTCTGTAGATACCAGCTTTACAACATGTTCCACAGTCTGTAGATACCAGCTTTACAACATGTTCCACAGCCTTTAGATACCAGCTTTACAACATGTTCCACAGCCTTTAGATACCAGCTTTACAACATGTTCCACAGCCTTTAGATACCAGCTTTACAACATGTTCCACAGCCTATAGATACCAGCTTTACAACATGTTCCACAGTCGATAGATACCAGCTTTACAACATGAGATACAACAACATGTTCCACAGCCTATAGATACCAGCTTTACAACATGAGATACAACAACATGTTCCACAGCCTATAGATACCAGCTTTACAACATGTTCCACAGCCTTTAGATACCAGCTTTACAACATGTTCCACAGCCTTTAGATACCAGCTTTACAACATGTTCCGCAGCCTTTAGATACCAGCTTTACAACATGTTCCACAGCCTATAGATACCAGCTTTACAACATGTTCCACAGCCTATAGATACCAGCTTTACAACATGTTCCACAGCCTATAGATACCAGCTTTACAACAGGAGATACAACAACATGTTCCACAGTCTATAGATACCAGCTTTACAACATGAGATACAGTCTATAGATACCAGCTTTACAACAGGAGATACAACAACATGTTCCACAGTCTATAGATACCAGCTTTACAACATGTTCCACAGTCTATAGATGCCAGCTTTACAACATGTTCCACAGCCTATAGATACCAGCTTTACAACAGGAGATACAACAACATGTTCCACAGTCTATAGATACCAGCTTTACAACATGTTCCACAGTCTATAGATACCAGCTTTACAACATGTTCCACAGCCTATAGATACCAGCTTTACAACATGTTCCACAGCCTATAGATACCAGCTTTACAACATGTTCCACAGCCTATAGATACCAGCTTTACAACATGTTCCACAGCCTATAGATACCAGCTTTACAACATGTTCCACAGTCTATAGATACCAGCTTTACAACATGTTCCACAGCCTATAGATACCAGCTTTACAACATGTTCCACAGTCTGTAGATACCAGCTTTACAACATGTTCCACAGCCTTTAGATACCAGCTTTACAACATGTTCCACAGCCTTTAGATACCAGCTTTACAACATGTTCCACAGCCTTTAGATACCAGCTTTACAACATGTTCCACAGCCTTTAGATACCAGCTTTACAACATGTTCCACAGCCTTTAGATACCAGCTTTACAACATGTTCCACAGTCTATAGATACCAGCTTTACAACATGTTCCACAGCCTATAGATACCAGCTTTACAACATGAGATACAGTCTATAGATACCAGCTTTACAACATGTTCCACAGCCTATAGATACCAGCTTTACAACATGTTCTACAGCCTTTAGATACCAGCTTTACAACATGAGATACAACAACATGTTCCACAGCCTTTAGATACCAGCTTTACAACATGTTCTACAGCCTTTAGATACCAGCTTTACAACATGTTCCACAGCCTTTAGATACCAGCTTTACAACATGAGATACAGTCTGTAGATACCAGCTTTACAACATGTTCCACAGCCTTTAGATACCAGTTGTACAGGAAGGTTGTATTATTGAGAGTTCCCCTTTCATATTTGAATAGGTACTATTTTCAAATGAATCTTTCTAGTCATGTACTGATCTCCATTATGTATGAACGGCAGTAGAGAAGGATAGGAAACATGGTGCTTTACTTTTAGAGGTATAGGTCTCTGCCATGGCCACCTCATCATCTCCAGCTTCCAATCAGAGTATGTAGCTGAACACTGTATGCTAGAAACACTTGGTTTGTTTTTTTAACTGAAACATAACCAATGTTTGTTAAACATAAAAACCAAACTGTTTTTTGCATGGACGACCACAACGTGTTTAGCTAGGATCAGCTAGGATCTAGGATCACTATTTCTTGTTCTGGAATCCTGCTTAACTGACAGGTTTAAGACTGCTTGAAAGAGCCGCTAACCTAGCTAAGCTGCTAGCAGTCGACGGAGTTGGTCCCAGATAGGTTTTCCAAAGGAGCCCTGTTTCTCTGGAGTACTAAATGAACGGTTCCAGTGCTGTAGGACCTGTATCTACTACGCTTTGTTTTCGGGACAAACAATTGTTTGCTTGACGAAGATTATAGGCTTGAGGTGGCTTCCTTGATCACGCAGGTCACCAGCCGAAATAAGAAACTGGGGAAAGCACAGAGTGGCATGTTGACCTTTTCTACGCCGGTGGCTGATTGGCGTTTTCGCTTGATGGATGCATCTACGCCTTGACGGTTGACGTTATCCGACTCTCCGGTTCGTTCACCAGGGGAGTCGTCTCCTGCCTCTCCTCCCTCATCTGATAGTGGAGTTAAAGGAGCACAGAAAGAGGAGCATGACAATCAACGATGGTCACATGTCAGTAGCCTTGGAAGCCGAAGACAGTGGCCTCCCGCAAAGCAGTCTACACTCTCAACAAAACGCTTGGAGTGTGTAACGGAATTCCTCTTCTTCAGAGGAGGAGTAGCAAGGTTCAGACCAATGTGCGCGTGGTAAGTGTCCATAATGCTATATTTAATAAATCAACAGAACACTGAACAAAATAACAAAAGTACAAACAAACAACCGAAACAGTCCCGTCTGGTGAAAACACCAACACAGGATACAACCACCCACAAAACACTATAGAAAACAGGCTACCTAAATATGGCTCCCAATCAGAGACAACGACTGACACCTGCCTCTGATTGAGAACCATACTAGGCCAAACACATAGAAATATAACAACAGAACAAAACATTGAAAAACAACACAGAATGCCCACCCCAACTCACGCCCTGACCAACTAAAATTAAGACTTAAGAAAGGAACTAGGGTCAGAATGTGACAGAGTGGATACAAACAAGGAACTATTCACCGCCCTAGAGCCTGATCTTCCTTCGTCGCTGGGGGTACCTGAGTCTGCGGCCGCTGATACCTACTCCTACTCCTTCTCCATGTTGGAAACCTTCCATCCCTACTCTGGATCGAGTGGGGCTTCTCCATCTGTCTGGAGGCCTGCACCATCCCGTGAAGAATTGGACTGGGCAGATTTCCTTGCCCTTCTCGCCAGCTGTTATTTTGGGCAGCTCCATGATAATAAATGTGACTGTTCCTGGTTCAAAAACAGTGTCCTATCCCGGAGCTGGAGTAAACGACATAAGCCACTCCCGAATGTACTATGCCAGGACATGGACATTGATTCTATCATAGTCCATGAGGGTTTTAATGACATTATGGAGGTCAACTATGAACAGTTGAAACTGGATTTTAGAAGAGTTGATTGACTCTCTGCTAGACACTAAAAAAATATTCATCATATCTGGCCCTGTGCCCTCTGAATTGTGGCAATGAATGCTTTAGCAGGATTTTGTTCTCTTCATAAATGGCTATGTGATTATTGCAGCTCAATGGGTGTAACTTTTGTTGATAATTTCCCTACCTTTGGAAACAACCCCTGTTTTATAAGGAGAATGGGATCCACCCATATTATTTGGGTTCCTGGATCCTTTGACAGCATTACAAGGCTGTGTTGGCACAATGACTTATCAATGAGTCAATCCCAGCTCAGCTAATCCCTACCATTGTGTTGCTGAGTCATCGTAATGCTTTAGCAAATCTACATTATACCAGGGGCGTTGATCGACACAATGTAAGGAACCTAATTTATGTTCCTCAAACTGATACCATCAACCCCACCAGCCTTTTTGGGTTGGAGGGTTTGTATTTTGTCCTGTAGTTCATCCAATATAGTTGGAGAGTCCAGTGGGTTCTGGTCATCTTTAACCTCTTGATACTACCCATCCTGGGTCCAGGAGCGTAATCATCAACTGACACTAATTAGCATAACGCAACGGACATAAATATTACTAGAAATCACAGCTTAGCCGTTTGTTAATCACCATGTCATCTCAGATTTTGAAAATATGCTTTACAGCCAACGCAAGACAAGCATTTGTGTAAGTTTATCGATAGCCTAGCATAGCATTATGACTAGCTAGCAGCAGGCAACCTGGTCACGAAAATCAGAAAAGCAATCAAATTAAATCGTTTACCTTTGATGAGCTTCGGATGTTTTCACTCACGAGACTCCCAGTTAGATAGCAAATTTTCCTTTTCTACAAAAATATTATTTTTGGTGGCGAAATAGCTCCGTTTGTTCTTCACGTTTGGCTGAGAAATCGACCGGAAATTGCGGTCACTACAACGCCGAAAAATTAGCGCCAAATTAGCTCCATAATATCGACAGAAACATAGCAAACGTTTATAATCAATCCTCAAGGTGTTTTTCAAATATCTATTCGATAATATATCAACCGGGTCTGGTGGCTTCTTAGAAGGATAGAGAGAGACAATGGCCGCATTTGTCCTTTACGCACAAAACACTCTGAGAGACTTCAGCTGACCACTAACGCAATGTTGACGTGCAGGCTCATTTTTCAAAATAAAAGCATGAAACTATGTATTGTGACACTAGTCACATTAGGGAAGACATAGAAAAAGGAATCTGGTTGATATTTCATTCATTGCTCAATAGGGATGCATAGGAACTCTTATCTTTCTAAATAAGAGTCCCTTCCTGGTTGGATTTTTCTCAGGTTTTCGCCTGCAATATCAGTTCTGCTATACTCACAGACAATATTTTTACAGTTTTGGAGTGTTTTCTATCCTAAACTGTCAATTATATGCATAATCTAGCATCTTGTACTGACAAAAATAGCCGTTTACTGTGGGGACGTTATTTTTCCAAAAAGAAAATAGAGCCCCCTAGATTCAAGAGGTTAATGTAGTAAGGGAATACCCCTGAAATGGACAAAAATGAATGGGAACTTATTGGCACCGTACGAAACATATACACTATTTACAATACCACTCAAATGGACGTTGTTTCATTCAAAACTTATTGCAAACGCCATATTCAAATGCCAAGTGACACACAGCAAAAATCCAATAGATGGCGATTGCACTCCACTGTTAATTGTCATGTTGCAAATGCACATCAAGTCAAGACCCAAGGGTCAAGTTTGGAAAATGTGACTTTTTTTTCAAAAACGTATCACTGCCTTAAAAAAGTGCTCTCTAGACCGTTTTTCGAAATACTTTTGATTTTCTTTGACAACTATACATGTTTAAGAACTGTATGAACATACTTTGGTCATATGTTTCTGTCATATATTTTTTTAATTGTCCATAAGGCATATGTTTAGTCCATTTGCAATATGATTTCATAGGAAGTCAAAAGTTAAAGTCAAAAGTCAGTGAACCATTGCCAAATGCCATAAGAAATGTCCAAATGCAATATGAAAGTATTGAAAGTACCAAATCAGGATGTTATGTCCATTTGCCTTGTACGATCATAGGAAGTCGTTTTCCAAACCCAAAAGTCAGTGAACCATGTCCAAATGGCATTTATACTGTCCAATAATATATAGCCCTATGTTAAGCCATGAATCAAACTAGATGGTCTATTTGTCATGCATGATGAGGGAGAAGTGGGACTCGTCCAAAATTACCAGGGACACCCCCTATTGGATGAGCAAGGGTGGGGGGGTGCTCCCTACCCAACCGCAGACCCCTCACACCCCTCTAAAGGCATTAAACATATATATTTTTAACTGCTCTTGGTAAACCTTTCCAATCACCAGGCGCATAGCTGTCCATTTGCAATATGTTTCAATGTGCATTTACCATCACGGATTTGACATGCTCAAAAAAACAGCAGGAATGTGAAATTGACTGGCACGATGAACTCGGGATGGCCGGGCAGTGAATCTGATTCCTCTCCATTTCTAGTTGCTGTTGATTTCAGAATGTCAATTTCGTGATTATCTATCACTGTTTAAATATATTGCAAATGGAAAAGTCAGCCAGCAAGTCACCGTCCATCAGTCAATTAGATATCATTCTGACACCAAACTGATTCAAACTGACACCACACACACTTTTCCCAACTGGTTTAGAAGCCAATTACCACATATTACAGAGCAGGCCAAAATTTACAGCATCTTCAGTTTAATACAAACATAAAACATGTAGTTACATTCTAGCTGTGGGTCCAGTTCTGACATTATGTTTAGGTGAGGTGACCTCAAATGCCAAGTTTCGGCTCGATAGGTCATTTGGAGACCAAGCAACGACCTTAATTGCTGCTGAAATTCTTATTTTCCGGGCATTGCTACGGGGTCCTTGAATGAGCTATCAGACAGTTAGGGTCCGTCTCTATGGGCCGAGGCGGTTTCAATGCACCTAGTCTTGCGACTCTGGGACTTTTCTAAATGTCGTCATTTTCGTGATGGTCAAAATGAATTGAAGTTATTGCAAAGGTACGAGGCTGTTTCTCAGTCTGAGAACCTTCTAGAGCCACATAACTCACCATGCACTATCGAATTGAGCTCTAGAACAGGTTTCCAAAGTTTCAGAGCTCTAGGTCTGACGGTTCTTTGATAGTTCGAGCTGTTCTTTCCATAATATGGACTTGGTTTTTCTACCAAATGGTGCTATCTTCTGTACCCCCCCCCCACACACACACACACACACACAACTTGTCACAACACAACCGATTGGCTCAAATGCATTAAGAAGGAAATACATTCCACAAATTAACTGTTAATTGAAGTACATTCCAGGTGACTACCTCATGAAGCTGGTTGAGAGAATGCCCAGAGTGTGCAACGCTATCATCAAGGTAAAGGGTGGCTATTTGAAGAATCTCAAATGTTAAATATATTTAGATTTGTTTAACACTTTTGTGGTTACTAAATGATTCCATATGTGTTATGTCATAGTTTGGATGTCTTCCCTATTATTCTACAATGTATACATAGTAAAAATCAAGAAAAACCCTTAAATAAGTAGGTGTTCTAAAACTTTTGACCGGTAGTGTATATCAGTCTTACTTTTGCCGGACCCCAGGAGTAGCTGCTGCCTTGGTAGTAACTAATGGGAATCCTTAATAAATACAAATTTGTTCTTTCAACCTTTTTCCTCAACCTTGAATCTCTTTCTCAAATTGTGGCTGTAGATTAGCATGTGTTCTCAGTGAATCTAAATGACGGTTTAAAATTAAGAAAAAAATGTGTGCTTGTTTCAGTTGTCATGGAGATCACTAAGATCACTTTATTGGTCAATTGCACACAAGGTCTAACGGAAATTTGACTTCCACTTTTAAACCAACCCCTCCGAAAGACACTTACATACACACGTTTTGGAGACATGCGGGGTGCTGCCGCACTGGGCACACGTGAGCTGTTATAGTGGGGGGTTTAAGAACCGTGCTCAAGGGCACAATGGCAGGCAATGACATCTAGGAATTGATACCAGCACCCCCCCGGTTGAAGCAAGAACACAAACTATAAGTTGTTATGTTGAATAGCTAGAGTGGTCTTGCTGAAAACAAGCACATTAACAAGTTTGAATTTATAACAGGGAGACCAGGGTTAGTGCCTCACCATAATATTACACAATGGCAACAAAGTCACCTCCACAGTAGCTTCCTCACAGCTATTTCCTCTTAATTATGCAGCCCCTGTGAATTCAGTTGTCATTAAAAAATCACAGGAATTAAAAATACAATTCCGAACTTACTTCTGTCATAACAAAAGCCTCGGTCCTGGTATGAACCAACAAAAGCCTCGGTCCTGGTATGAACTAACAAAAGCTTTGGTCCTGGTATGAACCAACAAAAGCCTCGGTCCTGGTATGAACCAACAAAAGCTTTGGTCCTGGTATGAACCAACAAAAGCTTTGGTCCTGGTATGAACCAACAAAAGCCTCGGCCCTGGTATGAACAAACAAAAGCTTTGGTACTGGTATGAATCAACAAGAAGAAGGCAAAAGGGAAATAAAATCTATCATTATTTGCATATTCCATCTGTAGATGCTCTACAGGCTATCAGTAACAATTCGTTACCAATCCTCACCCCAGCCCTGACTGTAACCCTTACCCCATATTCTAAACCCTGACTATAACCCTTACCCCATATTCTAAACCCTGACTGTAACCCTTACCCCATATTCTAAACCCTGACTATAACCCTTACCCCATATTCTAAACCCTGACTGTAACCCTTACCCCATATTCTAAACCCTGACTATAACCCTTACCCCATATTCTAAACCCTGACTGTAACCCTTACCCCATATTCTAAACCCTTACTATAAACCTAACCCGTAACCCATATTCTAAACCCTTACTATAACCCTTAACCCATATTCTAAACCCTTACTATAAACCTAACCCTTACCCCATATTCTAAACCCTTACTATAACCCTTACCCCATATTCTAAACCCTTACTATAACCCTTACCCCATATTCTAAACCCTTACTATAACACTAACCCTTACCCCATATTCTAAACCCTGACTGTAACCCTTCCCCCATATTCTAAACCCTTACTATAACCCTAACCCTTACCCCATATTCTAAACCCTGACTGTAACCCTTACCCCATATTCTAAACCCTGACTGTAACCCTTACCCCATATTCTAAACCCTTACTATAACCCTAACCCTTACCCCATATTCTAAACCCTGACTGTAACCCTTACCCCATATTCTAAACCCTGTCTGTAACCCTTACCCCATATTCTAAACCCTGACTGTAACCCTTACCCCATATTCTAAACCCTGACTGTAACCCTTACCCCATATTCTAAACCCTTACTATAACCCGTACCCCCTATTCTGAACCATTACTATAGCCCTAACCCCATATTCTAAACCATTACTATAAACCTAACCCTTACCCCATATTCTAAACCCTTACTGTAAACCTAACCCTTACCCCATATTCTAAACCCTTACTATAAACCTAACCCTTACCCCATATTCTAAACCCTGACTGTAACCCTTACCCCATATTCTAAACCCGGACTGTAACCCTTACCCCATATTCTAAACCCTGACTGTAACCCTTACCACCTATTCTAAACCCTTACTATAACCCTAACCTTTATCCCATATTCTAAACCCTGACTGTCACCCTTACCCCATATTCTAAACCCTGACTATAACCCTAACCCTTACCCCATATTCTAAACCCTGACTGTAACCCTTACCCCATATTCTAAACCCTGACTATAATCCTAACACTTATCCCATATTCTAAACCCTTACTGTAACACTTAACCCATATTCTAAACCCTTACTATAACCCTAACCCTTACTCCATATTCTAAACCCTGACTGTAACCCTTACCCCATATTCTAAACCCTTACTATAACCATAACCCTTATCCCATATTCTAAACCCTGACTGTCACCCTTACCCCATATTCTAAACCCTGACTGTAACCCTTACCCCATATTCTAAACCCTGACTATAACCCTAACACTTATCCCATATTCTAAACCCTGACTGTAACCCTTACCCCATATTCTAAACCCTTACTATAACCATAACCCTTATCCCATATTCTAAACCCTGACTGTCACCCTTACCCCATATTCTAAACCCTGACTGTAACCCTTACCCCATATTCTAAACCCTGACTATAACCCTAACACTTATCCCATATTCTAAACCCTTACTGTAACACTTAACCCATATTCTAAACCCTTACTATAACCCTAACCCTTACTCCATATTCTAAACCATGACTGTAACCCTTACCCCATATTCTAAAGCCTTATTATAAACCTTACCCTTACCCCATATTCTAAACCCTTACTATAAACCTAACCATTACCCCATATTCTAAACCCTAACTATAACCCTAACACTTACCCCATATTATAAACCCTTACCCTAACCCTTACCCTTACCCTAACCCTTACCCTTACCCTAACCCTTACCCTAACCCTAACCCTAACCCTTACCCTAACATAACCCTTACCCTTACCCTTACCCTTACCTTAACCTGTAACCCTAACCCTTACCCCTACCTTAACCCGTGACCCTAACACTAACCCTTACCCTTACCCTAACCCTAACCCTAACCCTAACCCTAACCCTTACCCATACCCTTACCCTAACCCTTACCCTTAACCTAACCCTTACCCCAAACCTTACACTAACCTTAACCCTTACCCTTACCCTAACCCTTACCCTTACCCTTACCCTTACCCTAACCCTTACCCAATATTCTAAACACTAACTATAACCTAAACCCTAACCCTTTCCTTAACCCTAACCTTAACCCTAAACCCACATTCTAAACAGTAACTATAACCTTAACCTTTACTCTAAATCCACATTCTAAACCTTATCCCTAACCCTAACCTTAACCCTTACCCTAAAACCACATTTTAAACCTTATCCCCAATTGAAACCTTAGCAAGCAGTTGCTTATAATTAGTTGATTGTATGATCATATGTAGAGCATTTACAGATGGACAATCCAAATAGTTTTTCTCTATCATTTACAGATGGACAATCCAAATAGTCTTTCTCTCTCTATCTCTTTCATTTACAGATGGACAATCCACATAGTCTTTCTCTCTCTATCTCTTTCATTTACAGAATGACAATCCAAATAGTCTTTCTCTCTCTGTCTCTTTCTTGCTTTGTCTTCCCATCCCCGCCTTTGTGTAATAAACATAAGATTCCTATGCTGTGCTTGGCATTTTCCAAATGTCAGATGATTTGTCCCCAGGCCCTTCAGGCTGTTCAATTAAGCACCACATGCAGCTTTAAAATGCAGCTCTAATGAAGTGCGTTAACCTGGGGTAAAAGGAATTCATTTACACTGGTATTGGCTTACCAATGTTTTTAGATTTTCAATTCATCATGAGATATAGAGAGAGACAGAGAGAGAGGGAGAAGGAGATATATATAGAGATGGTAGGTGTGTTTGTGTGAGAGAGAGTGAGCGAGAGAGAGAGAACCTACTGGATTCTCCAATTATATTGAATGTACTATAAAATACAAACCTTCCAACCCAAAAAGGCCTGTGGGGCTGATGGTATCCTAAATGAAATTATAAAATATACAGACCACAAATCCCATCATCCTCAGTTCTGGCTTCTTGGACCCAAGGACTGATCACCCCAATCCACAAAAGTGGAGACACATTTGACCCCAATAACTACAGGGGATATGTGTCAACAGCAACCTTGGGAAAATACTATGCATTATCATTAACAGCAGAATCGTACATTTCCTCAGTGAAAAAAACATACTGAGAGAATGTCAAATAGTTTTGTTTTTTACCAAATTAGCATGCACAGACCACGTATGTTTTTCCTAATTGACAAACAAACAATTATTTTTTTTTACCTTCATTTAACTAGGCAAGTCAGTTAAGAACAAATTCTTATTTTCAATGATGGCCTAGGAACAGTGGGTTAACTGCCTGTTCAGGGGCAGAACGACAGATTTGTACCTTGTCAGCTTAGGGGTTTGAACTTGCAAACTTCTGGTTACTAGTCCAATGCTCTAACCACTAGGCTACCCTGCAGCCCCAATAAACAAACTAAAACGAAGGCAAAGCCTTCTCATACTTTGATGTTTAAAAAAAGCTTTTGACTCAATTTGGTATGAATGTTTGCTATACAAATTGATGGAAAGTGATGTTGGGTGAAAAACATACGACATTATAAAATGTGTGCAGTTAAAAACACACACATATTTCTTCTCATAGAGCCGTGGGGTGAGACAGGGATGCAGCTTGAGCCCCATCCTCTTCAACATATACATAGGGTACGAGAACAGTCTGCAGCACCAGGCCTCACCCTACTAGAATTTGAAATCAAATGTCTACTGTTTGATGATGATCTGGTGCTTCAGTCCCCAATCAAGAAAGGCCTACAGCAGCACCTAGATCTTCTGCACAGGTTCGGTCAGACCTGGGCCCTGACAGTAAATCTCAGTAAGACCAAAATAACGGTGTTCCAAAACAGGTTCAGTTATCAGGAACACAAATACAAATTCCATCTAGACACCATTGCCCTAGAGCACATAAAAAACTGTACCTTGGCCTAAGCATCAGCGCCACACGTAACTTCCACAAAGCTGTGAACGATCTGAGAGACAAGGGAAGAAGGGCCTTCTATGCCATCAAAAGGAAGATAAAATTTGAAATACGAATTAAGATCTGGCTAAAAATACTTGACTCAGTTATAGAACCCATGGCCCTTTATGGTTCTGAGGTCTGGGGTCCGCTCACCAACCAAGAATTTACAAAATGGGACAAACCAAATTGAGACTGCATGCAGAATTCTGCAAAAAATATCCTCTGTGTACAACTTAAAACACAAAATAATGCATTTAGAGGAGAATTAGGCTGATACCCACTAAGTATCAAAATCCAGAAAAGAGACGTTAACTTCAACAACAGCCAAAAAGGAAACAATTCCCAAAACTTCCATAACAAAGCCATCACCTACAGAGAAATGAACCTGGAGAAGAGTCCCCGAAGCAAGCACAGAGCCCCAGGACAGCAACACATTTAGACCCACCCAAATCATTAGAAAACAAATAGGTAATTATTACACATTGGAAAGAATTGACAAAAAAACAGAGCAAACTAGATTACTATTTGGTAGTAAACATAGAGTACACAATCGCAGAATACCTGATCACTGTGACTGACCCAAATTTAAGGAAAGCTTTGACTATGTACAGACTCAGTGAGCATAGCCTAGCTATTGAGAAAAGCTGCCATAGGCAGACCTGGCTCTCAAGAGAAGACAGTCTATGCGCACACTGCCCACAAAATGAGGTGGGAACTGAGCTGCACTTCCTAACCTCCTGCCAAATGTATTACCATATTAGAGACACATATTTTCCTCAGATTACACAGATCCACAAAGTATTCTAAAACTAACCCACATTTGATGAACTTTCATATCTATTGAGTGAAATACCACATTGTGCCATCACAGCAGCAAAATTTGTGACCTGTTGCCACAAGAAAAGGGCAATCAGTAAAGAACAAACACTGTTGTAAATATAACCCGTATTTATGTTTATTTATTTTCCCTTTTGTACTTTAACCATTTGTACATTATTACAACACTGTGTATATACATACAATTTAATCCAAATGGACAATGACCCCAAGCAAACTTCCAAATTTGTGGCAAAATAGCTTAGGGACAACAAAGTCAAGGTGGCAATCACAACTTGGAAAATTCCAGAAAATGATGGCATGGCCTTAGAAGCTTATGATAGGCTAATTGACGTCATTAGGGTCAATTGGAGGTGTACCTGTGGATGTATTTCAAGGCCTACCCTCAAACTCAGTGCCTCTTTGCTTGGCATCATGGGCAAGTCCAAAGAAATTAGCCAAGACCTCAGAAAAAGGCCTCCACAAGTCTGGTTTATCATTGGGAGCAATTTCCGAATGCCTGAAGGTACCACGTTCATCTGTACAAACAATCGCACGCAAGTATTAACACTGTGGGAGATGCATTCTGTCTCCTAGAGATGAACGTACTTTTGTGAAAAGGGAAAATCAATCCCAGAACAACAGCAAATGACATTGTGAAGATGCTGGAGGAAACAGGTGCAAAAGTATCTATATCCACAGTAATAAAACGAGTCCTACATCAACATAACCTGAAAGGCCGCTCAGCAAGGAAGATGCCACTGCTCCAAAACCACCAATAAAAGCCAGACCACGGTTTGCAACTACACATGGGGACAAAGATCGTTATTTTTGGAGAAATATCCTCTGGTCAGATGAAACAAAATTAGAACTGTTTGACCATAATGACCATTGTTATGTTTGAAGGAAAAAAGGGGTGGCTTGCAAGCTGAAAGACACCATCCCAACCGTGAACCACGGGGGTGGCAGCCTCATGTTGTGGGGGTGCTTTGCTGCAGGAGGGACTGGTGCACTTCACAAAATAGATGGCGTCATGAGGCATGACATTTATGTGGATATATTGAAGCAACATCTCAAGACATCAGTCAGAAAGTTAAGGCTTGGTCGCAAAAGGGTCTTTCAAATGGACAATGACCCCAAGCATAAGTCCAAAGTTGTGGCAAAATGGCTTAAGGACAACAAAGTCAAACTATTGGAGTGGCCATCACAAAGCCCTGACCTCAATCCTATGGAAAATGTGTGGACAGAACTGAAAGCGTCTGCGAGCAAGGAGGCCTAAAAATCTGACTCAGTTACACCAGCTCTGTCAGGAGGAATGGGCCAAAATTCACCCAACTTATTGTGGGAAGCTTGTGGAAGGCTACAGTGCCTTGCGAAAGTATTCGACCCCTTGAACTTTGCGACCTTTTGCCACATTTCAGGCTTCAAACATAAAGATTTAAAACTGTATTTTTTGTGAAGAATCAACAACAAGTGGGACACAATCATGAAGTGGAACAACATTTATTGGATATTTCAAACTTTTTTAACAAATCAAAAACTGAAAAATTGGGCGTGCAAAATTATTCAGCCCCTTTACTTTCAGTGCAGCAAACTCTCTCCAGAAGTTCAGTGAGGATCTCTGAATGATCCAATGTTGACCTAAATGACTAATGATGATAAATACAATCCACCTGTGTGTAATCAAGTCTCCGTATAAATGCACCTGCACTGTGATAGTCTCAGAGGTCCGTTAAAAGCGCAGAGAGCATCATGAAGAACAAGGAACACACCAGGCAGGTCCGAGATACTGTTGTGAAGAAGTTTAAAGCCGGATTTGGATACAAAAAGATTTCCCAAGCTTTAAACATCCCAAGGAGCACTGTGCAAGCGATAATATTGAAATGGAAAGAGTATCAGACCACTGCAAATCTACCAAGACCTGGCCATCCCTCTAAACTTTCAGCTCATACAAGGAGAAGACTGATCAGAGATGCAGCCAAGAGGCCCATGATCACTCTGGATGAACTGCAGAGATCTACAGCTGAGGTGGGAGACTCTGTCCATAGGACAACAATCAGTCGTATATTGCACAAATCTGGCCTTTATGGAAGAGTGGCAAGAAGAAAGCCATTTCTTAAAGATATCCATAAAAAGTGTCGTTTAAAGTTTGCCACAAGCCACCTGGGAGACACACCAAACATGTGGAAGAAGGTGCTCTGGTCAGATGAAACCAAAATTGAACTTTTTGGCAACAATGCAAAACGTTATGTTTGGCGTAAAAGCAACACAGCTCATCACCCTGAACACACCATACCCACTGTCAAACATGGTGGTGGCAGCATCATGTTTTGGGCCTGCTTTTCTTCAGCAGGGACAAGGAAGATGGTTAAAATTGATGGGAAGATGGATGGAGCCAAATACAGGACCATTCTGGAAGAAAACCTGATGGAGTCTGCAAAAGGCCTGAGACTGGGACGGAGATTTGTCTTCCAACAAGACAATGATCCAAAACATAAAGCAAAATCTACAATGGAATGGTTCAAAAATAAACATATCCAGGTATTAGAATGGCCAAGTCAAAGTCCAGACCTGAATCCAATCGAGAATCTGTGGAAAGAACTGAAAACTGCTGTTCACAAATGCTCTCCATCCAACCTCACTGAGCTCGAGCTGTTTTGCAAGGAGGAATGGGAAAAAATTTCAGTCTCTCAATGTGCAAAACTGATAGAGACATACCCCAAGCGACTTACAGCTGTAATCGCAGCAAAAGGTGGCGCTACAAAGTATTAACTTAAGGGGGCTGAATAATTTTGCACGCCCAATTTTTCAGTTTTTGATTTGTTAAAAAAGTTTGAAATATCCAATAAATGTCGTTCCACTTCATGATTGTGTCCCACTTGTTGTTGATTCTTCACAAAAAAAATACAGTTTTATATCTTTATATTTGAAGCCTGAAATGTGGCAAAAGGTCGCAAAGTTCAAGGGGGCCGAATACTTTCGCAAGGCACTGTACCTAAACGTTTGACCAAATACTACCAAATACTAATTGAGTGAATGTAAACTTTTGACCAACTGGGAATGTGATGAAATAAATAAAAGCTGAAATAAATCATTCTCTCTTTTATTATTCTGACATTTCACATTCTTAAATTAAAGTGGTGATTTTAACTGACCTAAGACAGGGCCATTTTACTAGGTTTAAATGTTAGGAATTGTGAAAAACTGAGTATAAATGTATTTGGCTAAGGTGTATGTAAACTTCCGACTTGAACTGTACCTGTAAATGCCTTGGCCGCGTATCTCTGTCGGAAACAGGACTTCTTAGAAAGGGTGTTGGGCCTTTCCGCGGAACGCTTGTAAGGTTCTGATTGTCCAAAACTCGACACGTCTATTCTAATGTTGGCCTGTTCTGCGGTCGTCCGGTATCCGTTGACTTGTCGTGAAGTCCTGAACAGAACTACAGAGTTTATTCTACTTTCCATTCGCTCCTGAAGCTTATTTGAAGATAGGCTAGCCAGCCGTGTTGATGGTTTTCAGTGGTGATGAGAGTAGTGGAATACGATGGTTTGAAGGGAGTAGTAAAATGGTCCAACTTAGATTTGTTTTTCTTTGAAACTTTACTTAGGACAGCTAACCAGCCGTACCAGTGACTGTCCAAGGCGTGATGTTATCGTCTCTACCTCGTGTTGAGATTCGACGTGAGCTGCAGCTACCTCTCTGGTCTGATATGTTCATTCTTAACCTCTCATTTTCATTCAAAAGGGGCTGTTTGTGAAGACTGACAAGCTCTCTGACCCCACTCAAAGGGTGGTAACTACTCACTTGTACAAAGTTATGGAAACAATTTCCTCTTATAGTTTAAAGGCTTATACAGCCCTCTCTTAACAAAAACACTCATCATTGTTCATATTTCATACACAGTGTAGAGGATGGAGACTTGTAGTGGGTATACTTTCAGGTTACAGTATTTCCATTATAACATTTTTAATGACATCACAAAATAACAACCAAAATGACATTATTATTCTTTAGATTACCTCTGACCATTCGCCACATTCTATTTTAGAATATGCATTGGTCCAGGATTCAATTTAAAATGTGTTAGAGTTTCAGCGGCAAAAAGTCTGTGTAGACAAAATTACATTTCTGTGCGAATTTGGAGAGGGATGTTCTCTCTCCTTGATTTACAACAGGGTGTAAACTATCACCCCCACACCAGTGCCCCCACCCCTCCTGTGGATGAGAGTGGGTCTGGTTGAAGTCATCCATTGCCAAGCTGATCTGACCTATTTGTAACCTCACAGGACAGTCATGACAACATATACATAAAGTTTGACTTCTCATGTAATATCAAGCATATCGAATAAACCAGCAATAATGTTTTCTTTTTCCTCTGGAATGTATTTATATATTTGCAGATTCTGACCTGTGAGGGCTTGCTGTGAGGTGAATTTGATTCCAGGCACTACAATGTTCAGTGAAGTGGATTACACAATATGTAACCAAGTATCTGCGGTGTCTAGATTAATAGGATAAATTTGCCAAAGAGCAGATTATATCTGTGTTTATCAGTGCTTCTAATCAGAAAACTCTCTGCTGTGCTGAGAGGAGCAGGAAGTAGTGATGTTGCACAATGAGGGCATTTAGACACACTTGGTTGTATCCCAATTGGCACCCTATTCTCTATGGGCCCTGGCCAACAGTAGTACAGTATTTAGAAAATATTGTGCCATTTGGGACATTCTGAAAATGAGAACTGGGACAGTCACTTCATTCTCTCCCACTGATTTGTACCAAAACAGGAAGTGAAGATCAGAAGGGAAGTATTGATATCCTGCATCCTGTGTTTTTCTGTCCTCTTTACTTGTGTTCTACCCCTGATATGGATCATAGAAACGCACGGAGGGAGGAGGAGGTTGGTTATTACATAGAATAAGAATGATTATACAATGGGTGGGTCTAATCCTGGATGCTGATAGGTTAAAATCGCATTTCAGCCGGTGTCTATTCCACAAGATACCTCTGGCTAAATCTATGATGTTAAAATGCCTATTTACTCTGTTCCAGCTGACTGCGCAATCCACTGTCTCATCAGCCCAGCCAGGCGATTTATAAACTTGATCTCCACTATAAAAAGCATCTAGACATCATCTCACATTTCTTTTAGACTAACATTTAGTTTTCAACAGCTGAGATTTATGTCAACTCTGTAGTCTGCCTCTCTGACATTTGCAACATCGTTTCAATATTGAAATTCAATCTCCAGTTTTGCCATAGTAATGAAAGTGTCAGGACCAGATACGAGACAGAGGCAAGGCAGCTTTTCTCAGCAAGTTGAAATCATGAATCAAAATCATTTTTATGGATGTAAACAAAGAAATGTCAATAGAAAACAGGTGAAACGAAGTGCAGCTAGAGTTGAGTCTTTCCAGCTTCAGTTTGAAGTGATGGTGTTAGCTGTGTTGTTGGCTGTGTTGTTGGCTGTGTTGTTGGCTGTGTTGTTGGCTGTGTTGTTGGCTAGCTCCTCTGAACAACAGTGTCCCGGCGAGAGAGCACATTTTCAATGCCAGGTGAAATCGCACATCCTTAGCTCATTGTTATGAATGTATCCAAATAAATGTCACTAGAAAACAGCTTAAACAAATGCAAATGCAGCTACCTTGCTGTTATTCTGGCTGCACTGTTTGAGGTGACTGAAAGTTAGCTGTAGCGAGCTAGCTAGCAAGCAAGGGACAAGAACGTTGCCAGACAGTATGGCAAAATAATATTTAGAACCATCGACTAGGTTGTGTCCATAGATACAGAACACAATACTTAATAACTTAACACACTCTCTGAAAACCGTACCAACAGAACGAACAACCAGCACGTTGCGTAGCAACCTTAGATTTGTGTCGGGAATATATCTCGTGGAAGGATGAAATACTATAAATAAATTCATCAAAATAAAAACAATTATGAAAATATGTCATTCATCATTTGAATATATTCCTTACCCGATATGTAAAAGTGATTATTGCCTCAAAACCGGTGTTTGGAGGATATATTAGCACAGTTTGCCGGCCTTGGATTTCGTCTCGGGTCTAACAACACGATGCCAATATATCCACAAACACGGACTTATCGGACATTATCACTTAAGTAGAACAGGCTTGGAAGCTCTAACCCTGGCAATTGACTGGTAAACTCATGGCTACACTCACAATGGCTGCCTGGTATTGTGATGCTACTATTTCAATGGTATTTGGAAAATTCTATCAACAGATGCTGGATTGCCATGGTAATGTAGAATGTTGATTTCAATTATGCTAAATGATGTGGCTCATGAAATGGAATGTATATTTTATAATGTCAGTAGAGTTGTTTCAAAACATTACAGCACAGAATGAAGGGTACATGTCCTGCTTTTACTTCCTGACATGGGTACACTCAAAATGGCTGCCGGTCCACCCATTGTTTTTATTTAACAAGGGGGGGTCAAGTCAGTTAAGAACAAATTCTCATTTTCAATGATGGCCTAGGAACAGTGGGTTAACTGCCTGTTCAGGGGCAGATTGACAGATTTGTACCTTGTCAGCTCGGGGGTTTGAACTTGCAACCTCCCGGTTACTAGTCCAACGCTCTAACCACTAGGCTACACTGCCTACCCATTGTACTGTCATTGACTTGACTGGAGACGCCCTTTCTGTTAATTCTGTCGGTTTCCTTGCAAGACCACCTGCTGTGAAGTCTATTTCCCATGCTGTTGTAAGAAGAAGAAGGTAACACAATCTAAACAGGATGATATTGGAGTTAGACTACTTTACGAGCAAAGGAACCTACAGTATATATATTCTGAGAGATTATCTCACGTTAACCAGAGTCTATTCTGAGTTAGCTGCAGTCTTTCAGCACCAAGGACAGTTGTTCCTCCAAACACTCTAGCTAAACTGTCCATCTGCAATAGTAACCTTTCTGCAGCTAGGGGAAATGTCAGTGTGAATGAATTCATGGTAAGCAGATACACGCTCCTATTAATTTCCCTCTCAGAGGGGCCGCTCTCTGTCATGGACCTGGGAGTGATTACCGTTGACATTCTCTTTTAACATACTTAAGTCACCTTGGATAGGTGCTCCGTGGGACCACTACATGATATTGAATTTGGTGCAGCCGTGGAGGAGTGGAGCCGGGATCCATTTACATTTTAGCATCACAGAGAGGAACCAACCAGGCGTTCCCGGGAGGAACCAACCAAACTTCCCAGGGAGGAACCAGCCAAACTTCCCAGGGAGGAACCAACCAAACTTCCCAGGGAGGAACCAACCAGGCGTTACTGGGACTCTGGTTAACATGAGATAATCTCTCTCTCTCTCTCTCTCTCTCTCTCTCTCTCTCTCTCTCTCTCTCTCTCTCTCTCTCTCTCTCTCTCTCTCTCTCTCTCTCTCTCTCTCTCTCTCTCTCTCTCTCTCTCTGTCTCTCTCTCTCGCTCTCTCTCTCTCTCTCTCTCTCTCTCTCTCTGTGCTAATATAGTAACTCTTGGCAGAGGCTGCCACCCCCTACACTGTGTGTTGTGATTAACAGTCTCATTGTATAGTCACGCTCTGATGCTCTTTTCCTCACACATCTGTTTGTTTTTATTAGCAGATTATGGTTTATTGGCTATGGAGAGACAGATGATGGTTTATTGGCTATGGAGAGACAGGATGGTTTATTAGCTATGGAGAGACAGAGGATGGTTTATTGGCTATGGAGAGACAGAGGATGGTTTATTAGCTATGGGGAGACAGATGATGGTTTATTGGCTATGGGGAGACAGAGGATGGTTTATTAGCTATTGAGAGATAGAGGATGGTTTATTGGCTATGGAGAGACAGAGGATGGTTTATTGGCTATGGAGAGACAGAGGATGGTTTATTAGCTATGGGGAGACAGAGGATGGTTTATTATCTATTGAGAGACAGAGGATGGTTTATTAGCTATGCAGAGACAGAGGATGGTTTATCAGCTATGTAGAGACAGAGGATGGTTTATTAGCTATTGAGAGACAGAGGATGGTTTATCAGCTATGTAGAGATAGAGGATGGTTTATTGGCTATGGGGAGACAGAGGATGGTTTATTAGCTATGCGGAGACAGAGGATGGTTTATTAGCTATTGAGAGACAGAGGATGGTTTATCAGCTATGTAGAGACAGACGATGGTTTAACAGCACCGTGCCAATGTATATGTAGAGACAGAGGATGACAGACCATTTCAACCTTGGCCTTATCAGCACACCAGCATGGTCCTCTGGACCAAGGGCAACATGGTATCATACAGTGTAAAACATGTGGTGCTAGTTTTACTTTAAAAGTACGATAAGTCAGCTTTTCCAACATGAGGTATTCTTATTTATAAACCGGGTGGTTTGGATCCTGGATACTGATTGGCTAAAACAACATTTAGCTGTGAGTATGTGAGACCATATACCATGACTATGAGTTTTAACCTTTTCATCTTGATATCATTGCACCTTTTCATTGTGAGTTTGGGAATGCAACAAAACGGAGCTGAACATCAGTCAACGGGACTTGTATGGTTCAGTGAGAAACATGAATGCCGAAGAATATGGGATTAGCAGCTACGCTGGACTCAGAGTTGGTTTAAACCGCCATATAAACCACCTCCCTCTCAGTCTGGCATGGAGTATACAGAAGGCCACCGAGTTCCCAATGAGCAACTATTCTCTGACAACACAGCAGCAGTTCCCCAAGCTAAAAGAACGGCTTCCATTTCCAGCAGTGTGGAAAACATGGGCAAGTCAACAACAAACAACAACATGGGCAAGCCAACAACAAACAACAACATGGGCAAGCCAACAACAAACGACAACATGGGCAAGCCAACAACAAACAACAACATGGGCAAGCCAACAACAAACAACAACATGGGCAAGCCAACAACAAACAACAACATGGGCAAGCCAACAATAAACAACAACATGGGCAAGCCAACAACAAACAACACCATGGGCAAGCCAACAATAAACAACAACATGGGCAGGCCAACAACAAACAACAACATGGGCAAGCCAACAACAAACAACAACATGGGCAAGCCAACAACAAACAACAACATGGGCAAGCCAACAACAAACAACAACATGGGCAAGCCAACAACAAACAACAACATGGGCAAGCTAACAACAAACAACAACATGGGCAAGCCAACAATAAACAACAACATGGGCAAGCCAACAACAAACAACACCATGGGCAAGCCAACAATAAACAACAACATGGGCAAGCCAACAACAAACAACAACATGGGCAAGCCAACAACAAACAACAACATGGGCAAGCCAACAATAAACAACAACATGGGCAAGCCAACAACAAACAACAACATGGGCAAGTCAACAACAAACAAAAACATGGGCAAGCCAACAACAAACAACAACATGGGCAAGCCAACAACAAACAACAACATGGGCAAGCCAACAACAAACAACAACATGGGCAAGCCAACAACAAACAACAACATGGGCAAGTCAACAACAAACAACAACATGGGAAAGCCAACAACAAACAACAACATGGGCAAGCCAACAACAAACAACAACATGGGCAAGCCAACAACAAACAACAACATGGGCAAGCCAACAACAAACAACAACATGGGCAAGCCAACATCAAATGACAACATGGGCAGGCCAACAACAAACAACAACATGGGCAAGCCAACAACAAACGATAAAATAGGATTTATTTATTTATATGTACACAATAAATGGCAACATTCAGTTCAACATGAATAAATCATTTGAATGTGTTGGTCACTCTAGAAGTGGCACTAATGCTTGGTTTTTCAATACATTTAACGTAAGCTTTCTAGCTCGCCTGTGGTTATGTTTGTAAGGGTCTATGTGTAGCTGGTGCAGAGGAGTCAGGCGCAGGACAGCAGAGATGAGTAAATAAAGGTAATTTTACTCAAAGTCATCAAAATACATGAGATATACAGATCCCACAACACAACAAACATTCACTCACAACCAAACATGGGGAACAGAAGGTTAAATACTAAACAGGTCATTTGGGTGAGTGAAACCAGGTGAGTAAGACATAGACAAAACAAATGGAATATGAAAAGTGAATCGGCGCTGGCTGGAAGGCCGGTGACGTCGACCGCCGAACTCCGCCCAAACAAGGAGAGGGACCAACTTCGGAAGAAGTTGTGACAATGTTGCAAAGCAAACTAACTAGCAACGAGACTTTTGTCCTGACTACTTTTTCTGGAGGAATGTATTTATTATGAATGTATTTATTAAAGCAACATTTTCAATGTAGATGTGTCGTTCCTTGGCTTGTGGTGTCGGCAACCAGATTCTAAAAGCAATAAGACACCTCAGTGGTTAGTGGTATATGGCCAATATATATCACGACTAAGGGCTGTAAGCAAGCACTCCGTGTTGTGTCGTGGCTGAGAACAAACCTTAGCTGTGGTGTATGTCATATAATACCACAAGCCCATTGTTGCCTAAATATAATATACTTCAACTTTTGGTGTTTCACAAACGCTCATAGTATATTAGGTCCAGCATCTAACAAATTGCATAGATCAAACTTAGTTGTATCAATTCCAAAACTGGGATTAGCAGTATTGATTAGATCTACTTAATCGTTTTGACTCTCTGTGATCATGTCTTATTGTTTAAAAAAAAATATATATATATATATATAAATATATATATATGTAGATACAAATGTCTTTGATGATTTACAAGGTAAACCAACTTTAGCAGGCATTGCTGAACACGGTGAACATTCCCACGAGCAGTCAGTGGAGGTACAACTGCATTCAGTGTAAAAGGCTGCTTGTGTCTCTAGCATTAGGGGAATGGGTTGTCCCCTCTTTATTGACGGAGGGAATGGGTTGTCCCCTCTTTATGGACGGAGGGAATGGGTTGTCCCCTATTTATTGATGGAGGGAATGGGTTGTCCCCTATTTATTGATGGAGGGAATGGGTTGTCCCCTCTTTATTGATGGAGGGAATGGGTTGTCCCCTCTTTATTGATGGAGGGAATGGGTTGTCCCCTCTTTATTGATGGAGGGAATGGGTTGTCGCCTATTTATTGATGGAGGGAATGGGTTGTCCCCTCTTTATGGACGGAGGGAATGGGTTGTCCCCTCTTTATTGATGGAGGGAATGGGTTGTCCCCTATTTATTGATGGAGGGAATGGGTTGTCCCCTCTTTATTGATGGAGGGAATGGGTTGTCCCCTATTTATGGACGGAGGGAATGGGTTGTCCCCTCTTTATTGATGGAGAGAATGGGTTATCCCCTCTTTATTGATGGAGGGAATGGGTTGTCCCTTCTTTATTGATGGAGGGAATGGGTTGTCCCCTCTTTATTGATGGAGGGAATGGGTTGTCCCCTCTTTATTGATGGAGGGAATGGGTTGTCCCCTATTTATTGATGGAGGGAATGGGTTGTCCCCTCTTTATTGATGGAGGGAATGGGTTGTCCCCTATTTATTGATGGAGGGAATGGGTTGTCCCCTCTTTATGGACGGAGGGAATGGGTTGTCCCCTCTTTATTGATGGAGGGAATGGGTTGTCCCCTATTTATTGATGGAGGGAATGGGTTGTCCCCTCTTTATTGATGGAGGGAATGGGTTGTCCCCTATTTATTGATGGAGGGAATGGGTTGTCCCCTCTTTATGGACAGAGGGAATGGGTTGTCCCCTCTTTATTGATGGAGGGAATGGGTTGTCCCCTATTTATTGATGGAGGGAATGGGTTGTCCCCTCTTTATTGATGGAGGGAATGAGTTGTCCCCTCTTTATGGATGGAGGGAATGGGTTGTTCCCCTCTTTATTGATGGAGAGAATGGGTTATCCCCTCTTTATTGATGGAGGGAATGGGTTGTCCCTTCTTTATTGATGGAGGGAATGGGTTGTCCCCTCTTTATGGACGGAGGGAATGGGTTGTCCCCTCTTTATTGATGGAGGGAATGGGTTGTCCCCTATTTATTGATGGAGGGAATGGGTTGTCCCCTCTTTATGGATGGAGGGAATGGGTTGTCCCTTCTTTATTGATGGAGGGAATGGGTTGTCCCTTCTTTATTGATGGAGGGAATGGGTTGTCCCCTCTTTATGGACGGAGGGAATGGGTTGTCCCCTCTTTATTGATGGAGGGAATGGGTTGTCCCCTATTTGTTGATGGAGGGAATGGGTTGTCCCCTCTTTATTGATGGAGGGAATGGGTTGTCCCCTCTTTATGGACGGAGGGAATGGGTTGTCCCCTCTTTATTGATGGAGAGAATGGGTTATGCCCTCTTTATTGATGGAGGGAATGGGTTGTCCCTTCTTTATTGATGGAGGGAATGGGTTGTCCCCTCTTTATGGACGGAGGGAATGGGTTGTCCCCTCTTTATTGATGGAGGGAATGGGTTGTCCCCTATTTATTGATGGAGGGAATGGGTTGTCCCCTCTTTATGGACGGAGGGAATGGGTTGTCCCCTCTTTATTGATGGAGGGAATGGGTTGTCCCCTATTTATTAATGGAGGGAATGGGTTGTCCCCTCTTTATTGATGGAGGGAATGGGTTGTCCCCTCTTTATTGATGGAGGGAATGGGTTGTCCCCTATTTATTGATGGAGGGAATGGGTTGTCCCCTCTTTATGGACGGAGGGAATGGGTTGTCCCCTCTTTATTGATGGAGGGAATGGGTTGTCCCCTATTTATTGATGGAGGGAATGGGTTGTCCCCTCTTTATTGATGGAGGGAATGGGTTGTCCCCTCTTTATGGACGGAGGGAATGGGTTGTCCCCTCTTTATTGATGGAGAGAATGGGTTATCCCCTCTTTATTGATGGAGGGAATGGGTTGTCCCTTCTTTATTGATGGAGGGAATGGGTTGTCCCCTCTTTATTGATGGAGGGAATGGGTTGTCCCCTCTTTATTGATGGAGGGAATGGGTTGTCCCCTCTTTATGGACGGAGGGAATGGGTTGTCCCCTCTTTATTGATGGAGGGAATGGGTTGTCCCCTATTTATTGATGGAGGGAATGGGTTGTCCCCTCTTTATTGATGGAGGGAATGAGTTGTCCCCTCTTTATGGATGGAGGGAATGGGTTGTTCCCCTCTTTATTGATGGAGAGAATGGGTTATCCCCTCTTTATTGATGGAGGGAATGGGTTGTCCCTTCTTTATTGATGGAGGGAATGGGTTGTCCCCTCTTTATGGACGGAGGGAATGGGTTGTCCCCTCTTTATTGATGGAGGGAATGGGTTGTCCCCTATTTATTGATGGAGGGAATGGGTTGTCCCCTCTTTATGGACAGAGGGAATGGGTTGTCCCTTCTTTATTGATGGAGGGAATGGGTTGTCCCTTCTTTATTGATGGAGGGAATGGGTTGTCCCCTCTTTATGGACGGAGGGAATGGGTTGTCCCCTCTTTATTGATGGAGGGAATGGGTTGTCCCCTATTTGTTGATGGAGGGAATGGGTTGTCCCCTCTTTATTGATGGAGGGAATGGGTTGTCCCCTCTTTATGGACGGAGGGAATGGGTTGTCCCCTCTTTATTGATGGAGAGAATGGGTTATGCCCTCTTTATTGATGGAGGGAATGGGTTGTCCCTTCTTTATTGATGGAGGGAATGGGTTGTCCCCTCTTTATGGACGGAGGGAATGGGTTGTCCCCTCTTTATTGATGGAGGGAATGGGTTGTCCCCTATTTATTGATGGAGGGAATGGGTTGTCCCCTCTTTATGGACGGAGGGAATGGGTTGTCCCCTCTTTATTGATGGAGGGAATGGGTTGTCCCCTATTTATTAATGGAGGGAATGGGTTGTCCCCTCTTTATTGATGGAGGGAATGGGTTGTCCCCTATTTATTGATGGAGGGAATGGGTTGTCCCCTATTTATTGATGGAGGGAATGGGTTGTCCCCTCTTTATGGACGGAGGGAATGGGTTGTCCCCTCTTTATTGATGGAGGGAATGGGTTGTCCCCTATTTATTGATGGAGGGAATGGGTTGTCCCCTCTTTATTGATGGAGGGAATGGGTTGTCCCCTCTTTATGGACGGAGGGAATGGGTTGTCCCCTCTTTATTGATGGAGAGAATGGGTTATCCCCTCTTTATTGATGGAGGGAATGGGTTGTCCCTTCTTTATTGATGGAGGGAATGGGTTGTCCCCTCTTTATGGACGGAGGGAATGGGTTGTCCCCTCTTTATTGATGGAGGGAATGGATTGTCCCCTCTTTATGGATGGAGGAAATGGGTTGTCCCCTCTTTATTGATGGAGGGAATGGGTTGTCCCCTCTTTATTGATGGAGGGAATGGGTTGTCCCCTCTTTATGGACGGTGGGATGGGTTGTCCCCTCTTTAATGATGGAGGGAATGGGTTGTCCCCTCTTTATGGATGGAGGGAATGGGTTGTCCCCTCTTTATTGACGGAGGGAATGGGTTGTCCCCTCTTTATGGACGGAGGGAATGGGTTGTCCCCTCTTTATTGATGGGGGAATGAGTTGTCCCCTCTTTATGGATGGAGGGAATTGGTTGTCCCCTCTTTATTGATGGAGGGAATGGGTTATCCCCTCTTTATTGATGGAGGGAATAGGTTGTCCCCTCTTTATTGATGGAGGGAATGGGTTGCCCCCTCTTTATTGATGGAGGGAATGGGTTGTCCCCTCTTTATGGACGGAGGGAATGGGTTGTCCCCTCTTTATTGGTGGAGGGAATGGGTTGTCCCCTCTTTATGGACAGAGGGAATGGGTTGTCCCCTCTTTATTGATGGAGGGAATGGGTTGTCCCCTATTTATTGATGGAGGGAATGGGTTGTCCCCTCTTTATTGATGGAGGGAATGGGTTGTCCCCTCTTTATGGACGGAGGGTATGGGTTGTCCCCTCTTTATTGATGTAGGGAATGGGTTGTCCCCTCTTTATTGATGGAGGGAATGGGTTGTCCCCTCTTTATTGATGGAGGGAATGGGTTGTCCCCTCTTTATGGACGGAGGGAATGGGTTGTCCCCTCTTTATTGATGGAGGGAATGGATTGTCCCCTCTTTATGGACGGAGGGAATGGGTTGTCCCCTCTTTATGGATGGTGGGATGGGTTGTCCCCTCTTTATTGATGGGGGAATGAGTTGTCCCCTCTTTATGGACGGAGGGAATGGGTTGTCCCCTCTTTATTGTTGGAGGGAATGGGTTGTCCCCTCTTTATTGATGGAGGGAATGGGTTGTCCCCTCTTTATTGATAGAGGGAATGGGTTGTCCCCTCTTTATGGACGGAGGGAATGGCTTATCCCCTCTTTATTGATGATGGAATGGGTTGTCCCCTCTTTATGGACGGAGGGAATGGGTTGTCCCCACTTTATTGACGGAGGGAATGGGTTGTCCCCTCTTTATTGATGGAGGGAATGGGTTGTCCCCTCTTAATGGACGGAGGGAATGGGTTGTCCCCTCTTTATTGATGGAGGGAATGGGTTTTCCCCTCTTTATTGATGGAGGGAATGGGTTGTCCCCTCTTTGTTGATGTAGGGAATGGGTTGTCCCCTCTTTATGGACGGAGGGAATGGGTTGTCCCCTCTTTATTGATGGAGAGAATGGGTTGTCCCCTCTTTATGGACTGAGGGAATGCGTTGTCCCCTCTTTATTGACGGAGGGAATGGGTTGTCCCCTCTTTATGGACGGAGGGAATGGGTTGTCCCCTCTTTATTGATGGAGGGAATGGGTTGTCCCCTCTTTATTGACGGAGGGAATGGGTTGTCCCCTCTTTATTGATGGAGGGAATGGGTGGTCCCCTCTTTATGGATGGAGGGAATGGGTTGTCCACTCTTTATTGATGGTGGGAATGGGTTGTCCCCTCTTTATTGACGGAGGGAATGGGTTGTCCCCTCTTTATTGATGGAGGGAATGGGTTGTCCCCTCTTTGTTGATGGAGAGAATGAGTTGTCCCCTCTTTATTGATGGTGGGAATGGGTTGTCTCTTCTTTATTGATGGAGGGAATGGGTAGTCCCCTCTTCATTGATGGTGGGAATGAGTTGTCCCCTCTCTATTGATGGAGGGAATTTGTTGTCCCCTCTTCATTGATGGTGGGAATGAGTTGTCCCCTCTTCATTGATGGTGGGAATGAGTTGTCCCCTGTTCTTTGATGATGGGAATGAGTTGTCCCCTCTCTATTGATGGAGGGAATGAGTTGTCCCCTCTCTATTGATGTTGGGAATGAGTTGTCCCCTCTCTTTTGATGGTGGGAATGAGTTGTCCCTTCTCTATTGATGGAGGGAATGAGTTGTCCCCTCTCTATTGATGGAGGGAATGGGTTGTCCCCTCTTCATTGATGGTGGGAATGAGTTGTCAACTCTTCATTGATGGAGGGAATGGGTTGTCCCCTCTTTGTTGATGGAGGGAATGAGTTGTCCCCTCTTTATTGATGGATGGAATGCGTTGTCCCCTCTTTATTGATGGAGGGAATGGGTTGTCCCCTCTTCATTGATGGTGGGAATGAGTTGTCCCCTCTCTATTGATGGAGGGAATGGGTTGTCCCCTCTTTATTGATAGAGGGAATGGGTTGTCCCCTCTTTATGGACGGAGGGAATGGGTTATCCCCTCTTTATTGATGAGGGAATGGGTTGTCCCCTCTTTATGGATGGAGGGAATGGGTTGTCCCCACTTTATTGACGGAGGGAATGGGTTGTCCCCTCTTTATGGACGGAGGGAATGGGTTGTCCCCTCTTTATTGATGGGGGAATGAGTTGTCCCCTCTTTATGGACGGAGGGAATGGGTTGTCCCCTATTTATTGATGGAGGGAATGGGTTTTCCCCTCTTTATTGATGGAGGGAATGGGTTGTCTCCTCTTTGTTGATGTAGGGAATGGGTTGTCCCCTCTTTTTGGATGGAGGGAATGGGTTGTCCCCTCTTTATTGATGGAGGGAATGGGTTGTCCCCTCTTTATGGACTGAGGGAATGCGTTGTCCCCTCTTTATTGACGGAGGGAATGGGTTGTCCCCTCTTTATGGACGGAGGGAATGGGTTGTCCCCTCTTTATTGATGGAGGGAATGGGTTGTCCCCTTTTTGTTGATGGAGGGAATGGGTTGTCCCCTCTTTATGGATGGAGGGAATGGGTTGTCCACTCTTTATTGATGGTGGGAATGGGTTGTCCCCTCTTTATTGACGGAGGGAATGGGTTGTCCCCTCTTTATTGATGGAGGAAATGGGTTGTCCCCTCTTTGTTGATGGAGGGAATGAGTTGTCCCCTCTTTATTGATGGAGGGAATGAGTTGTCCCCTCTCTATTGATGGAGGGAATGGGTTGTCCCCTCTTCATTGATGGTGGGAATGAGTTGTCCCCTCTTCATTGATGGAGGGAATGGGTTGTCCCCTCTTCATTGATGGTGGGAATGAGTTGTCCCCTCTTCATTGATGGTGGGAATGAGTTGTCCCCTGTTCTTTGATGATGGGAATGAGTTGTCCCCTCTCTATTGATGGAGGGAATGGGTTGTCCCCTCTTCATTGATGGTGGGAATGAGTTGTCAACTCTTCATTGATGGAGGGAATGGGTTGTCCCCTCTTTGTTGATGGAGGGAATGAGTTGTCCCCTCTTTATTGATGGATGGAATGCGTTGTCCCCTCTTTATTGATGGAGGGAATGGGTTGTCCCCTCTTCATTGATGGTGTGAATGAGTTGTCCCCTCTCTATTGATGGAGGGAATGGGTTGTCCGCTCTTTATTGATAGAGGGAATGGGTTGTCCCCTCTTTATGGACGGGGGGAATGGGTTATCCCTCTTTATTGATGAGGGAATGGATAGTCCCCTCTTTATGGACGGAGGGAATGGGTTGTCCCCTCTTTATTGATGGTGGAATGAGTTGTCCCCTCTTTATGGACGGAGGGAATGGGTTGTCCACTCTTTATTGATGGAGGGAATGGGTTTTCCCCTCTTTATTGATGGAGGGAATGGGTTGTCCCCTCTTTGTTGATGTAGGGAATGGGTTGTCCCCTCTTTATGGACGGAGGGAATGGGTTGTCCCCTCTTTATGGATGGTGGGATGGGTTGTCCCCTCTTTATTGATGGGGGAATGAGTTGTCCCCTCTTTATGGACGGAGGGAATGGGTTGTCCCCTCTTTATTGTTGGAGGGAATGGGTTGTCCCCTCTTTATTGATGGAGGGAATGGGTTGTCCCCTCTTTATTGATAGAGGGAATGGGTTGTCCCCTCTTTATGGACGGAGGGAATGGCTTATCCCCTCTTTATTGATGATGGAATGGGTTGTCCCCTCTTTATGGACGGAGGGAATGGGTTGTCCCCACTTTATTGACGGAGGGAATGGGTTGTCCCCTCTTTATTGATGGAGGGAATGGGTTGTCCCCTCTTTATGGACGGAGGGAATGGGTTGTCCCCTCTTTATCGATGGGGGAATGAGTTGTCCCCTCTTAATGGACGGAGGGAATGGGTTGTCCCCTCTTTATTGATGGAGGGAATGGGTTTTCCCCTCTTTATTGATGGAGGGAATGGGTTGTCCCCTCTTTGTTGATTTAGGGAATGGGTTGTCCCCTCTTTATGGACGGAGGGAATGGGTTGTCCCCTCTTTATTGATGGAGAGAATGGGTTGTCCCCTCTTTATTGATGGAGGGAATGGGTTGTCCCCTCTTCATTGATGGTGTGAATGAGTTGTCCCCTCTCTATTGATGGAGGGAATGGGTTGTCCGCTCTTTATTGATAGAGGGAATGGGTTGTCCCCTCTTTATGGACGGGGGGAATGGGTTATCCCTCTTTATTGATGAGGGAATGGATAGTCCCCTCTTTATGGACGGAGGGAATGGGTTGTCCCCTCTTTATTGATGGTGGAATGAGTTGTCCCCTCTTTATGGACGGAGGGAATGGGTTGTCCACTCTTTATTGATGGAGGGAATGGGTTTTCCCCTCTTTATTGATGGAGGGAATGGGTTGTCCCCTCTTTGTTGATGTAGGGAATGGGTTGTCCCCTCTTTATGGACGGAGGGAATGGGTTGTCCCCTCTTTATGGATGGTGGGATGGGTTGTCCCCTCTTTATTGATGGGGGAATGAGTTGTCCCCTCTTTATGGACGGAGGGAATGGGTTGTCCCCTCTTTATTGTTGGAGGGAATGGGTTGTCCCCTCTTTATTGATGGAGGGAATGGGTTGTCCCCTCTTTATTGATAGAGGGAATGGGTTGTCCCCTCTTTATGGACGGAGGGAATGGCTTATCCCCTCTTTATTGATGATGGAATGGGTTGTCCCCTCTTTATGGACGGAGGGAATGGGTTGTCCCCACTTTATTGACGGAGGAATGGGTTGTCCCCTCTTTATTGATGGAGGGAATGGGTTGTCCCCTCTTTATGGACGGAGGGAATGGGTTGTCCCCTCTTTATTGATGGGGGAATGAGTTGTCCCCTCTTAATGGACGGAGGGAATGGGTTGTCCCCTCTTTATTGATGGAGGGAATGGGTTTTCCCCTCTTTATCGATGGAGGGAATGGGTTGTCCCCTCTTTGTTGATGTAGGGAATGGGTTGTCCCCTCTTTATGGACGGAGGGAATGGGTTGTCCCCTCTTTATTGATGGAGAGAATGGGTTGTCCCCTCTTTATGGACTGAGGGAATGCGTTGTCCCCTCTTTATTGACGGAGGGAATGGGTTGTCCCCTCTTTATGGACGGAGGGAATGGGTTGTCCCCTCTTTATTGATGGAGGGAATGGGTTGTCCCCTCTTTGTTGATGGAGGGAATGGGTGGTCCCCTCTTTATGGATGGAGGGAATGGGTTGTCCACTCTTTATTGATGGTGGGAATGGGTTGTCCCCTCTTTATTGACGGAGGGAATGGGTTGTCCCCTCTTTATTGATGGAGGGAATGGGTTGTCCCCTCTTTGTTGATGGAGAGAATGAGTTGTCCCCTCTTTATTGATGGTGGGAATGGGTTGTCTCTTCTTTATTGATGGAGGGAATGGGTAGTCCCCTCTTCATTGATGGTGGGAATGAGTTGTCCCCTCTCTATTGATGGAGGGAATTTGTTGTCCCCTCTTCATTGATGGTGGGAATGAGTTGTCCCCTCTTCATTGATGGTGGGAATGAGTTGTCCCCTGTTCTTTGATGATGGGAATGAGTTGTCCCCTCTCTATTGATGGAGGGAATGAGTTGTCCCCTCTCTATTGATGTTGGGAATGAGTTGTCCCCTCTCTTTTGATGGTGGGAATGAGTTGTCCCTTCTCTATTGATGGAGGGAATGAGTTGTCCCCTCTCTATTGATGGAGGGAATGGGTTGTCCCCTCTTCATTGATGGTGGGAATGAGTTGTCAACTCTTCATTGATGGAGGGAATGGGTTGTCCCCTCTTTGTTGATGGAGGGAATGAGTTGTCCCCTCTTTATTGATGGATGGAATGCGTTGTCCCCTCTTTATTGATGGAGGGAATGGGTTGTCCCCTCTTCATTGATGGTGGGAATGAGTTGTCCCCTCTCTATTGATGGAGGGAATGGGTTGTCCCCTCTTTATTGATAGAGGGAATGGGTTGTCCCCTCTTTATGGACGGAGGGAATGGGTTATCCCCTCTTTATTGATGAGGGAATGGGTTGTCCCCTCTTTATGGATGGAGGGAATGGGTTGTCCCCACTTTATTGACGGAGGGAATGGGTTGTCCCCTCTTTATGGACGGAGGGAATGGGTTGTCCCCTCTTTATTGATGGGGGAATGAGTTGTCCCCTCTTTATGGACGGAGGGAATGGGTTGTCCCCTATTTATTGATGGAGGGAATGGGTTTTCCCCTCTTTATTGATGGAGGGAATGGGTTGTCTCCTCTTTGTTGATGTAGGGAATGGGTTGTCCCCTCTTTTTGGATGGAGGGAATGGGTTGTCCCCTCTTTATTGATGGAGGGAATGGGTTGTCCCCTCTTTATGGACTGAGGGAATGCGTTGTCCCCTCTTTATTGACGGAGGGAATGGGTTGTCCCCTCTTTATGGACGGAGGGAATGGGTTGTCCCCTCTTTATTGATGGAGGGAATGGGTTGTCCCCTCTTTGTTGATGGAGGGAATGGGTTGTCCCCTCTTTATGGATGGAGGGAATGGGTTGTCCACTCTTTATTGATGGTGGGAATGGGTTTTCCCCTCTTTATTGACGGAGGGAATGGGTTGTCCCCTCTTTATTGATGGAGGAAATGGGTTGTCCCCTCTTTGTTGATGGAGGGAATGAGTTGTCCCTTCTCTATTGATGGAGGGAATGGGTTGTCCCCTCTTCATTGATGGTGGGAATGAGTTGTCCCCTCTTCATTGATGGAGGGAATGGGTTGTCCCCTCTTCATTGATGGTGGGAATGAGTTGTCCCCTCTTCATTGATGGTGGGAATGAGTTGTCCCCTGTTCTTTGATGATGGGAATGAGTTGTCCCCTCTCTATTGATGGAGGGAATGGGTTGTCCCCTCTTTATTGATAGAGGGAATGGGTTGTCCCCTCTTTATGGACGGAGGGAATGGGTTATCCCCTCTTTATTGATGAGGGAATGGGTTGTCCCCTCTTTATGGATGGAGGGAATGGGTTGTCCCCACTTTATTGACGGAGGGAATGGGTTGTCCCCTCTTTATGGACGGAGGGAATGGGTTGTCCCCTCTTTATTGATGGGGGAATGAGTTGTCCCCTCTTTATGGACGGAGGGAATGGGTTGTCCCCTATTTATTGATGGAGGGAATGGGTTTTCCCCTCTTTATTGATGGAGGGAATGGGTTGTCTCCTCTTTGTTGATGTAGGGAATGGGTTGTCCCCTCTTTTTGGATGGAGGGAATGGGTTGTCCCCTCTTTATTGATGGAGGGAATGGGTTGTCCCCTCTTTATGGACTGAGGGAATGCGTTGTCCCCTCTTTTATTGACGGAGGGAATGGGTTGTCCCCTCTTTATGGACGGAGGGAATGGGTTGTCCCCTCTTTATTGATGGAGGGAATGGGTTGTCCCCTCTTTGTTGATGGAGGGAATGGGTTGTCCCCTCTTTATGGATGGAGGGAATGGGTTGTCCACTCTTTATTGATGGTGGGAATGGGTTGTCCCCTCTTTATTGACGGAGGGAATGGGTTGTCCCCTCTTTATTGATGGAGGAAATGGGTTGTCCCCTCTTTGTTGATGGAGGGAATGAGTTGTCCCCTCTCTATTGATGGAGGGAATGGGTTGTCCCCTCTTCATTGATGGTGGGAATGAGTTGTCCCCTCTTCATTGATGGAGGGAATGGGTTGTCCCCTCTTCATTGATGGTGGGAATGAGTTGTCCCCTCTTCATTGATGGTGGGAATGAGTTGTCCCCTGTTCTTTGATGATGGGAATGAGTTGTCCCCTCTCTATTGATGGAGGGAATGGGTTGTCCCCTCTTCATTGATGGTGGGAATGAGTTGTCAACTCTTCATTGATGGAGGGAATGGGTTGTCCCCTCTTTGTTGATGGAGGGAATGAGTTGTCCCCTCTTTATTGATGGATGGAATGCGTTGTCCCCTCTTTATTGATGGAGGGAATGGGTTGTCCCCTCTTCATTGATGGTGTGAATGAGTTGTCCCCTCTCTATTGATGGAGGGAATGGGTTGTCCGCTCTTTATTGATAGAGGGAATGGGTTGTCCCCTCTTTATGGACGGGGGAATGGGTTATCCTCTTTATTGATGAGGGAATGGATAGTCCCCTCTTTATGGACGGAGGGAATGGGTTGTCCCCTCTTTATTGATGGTGGAATGAGTTGTCCCCTCTTTATGGACGGAGGGAATGGGTTGTCCACTCTTTATTGATGGAGGGAATGGGTTTTCCCCTCTTTATTGATGGAGGGAATGGGTTGTCCCCTCTTTGTTGATGTAGGGAATGGGTTGTCCCCTCTTTATGGACGGAGGGAATGGGTTGTCCCCTCTTTATTGATGGAGGGAATGGGTTGTCCCCTCTTTATGGACTGAGGGAATGCGTTGTCCCCTCTTTATTGATGGAGGGAATGGGTTGTCCCCTCTTTATTGATGGAGGGAATGGGTTGTCCCCTCTTTGTTGATGGAGGGAATGGGTTGTCCCCTCTTTATGGATGGAGGGAATGGGTTGTCCACTCTTTATTGATGGTGGGAATGGGTTGTCCCCTATTTATTGACGGAGGGAATGGGTTGTCCCCTCTTTATTGATGGAGGGAATGGGTTGTCCCCTCTTTGTTGATGGAGGGAATGAGTTGTCCCCTCTTTATTGATGGAGGGAATGAGTTGTCCCCTCTTCATTGATGGTGGGAATGAGTTGTCCCCTCTCTATTGATGGAGGGAATGGGTTGTCCCCTCTTCATTGATGGTGGGAATGAGTTGTCCCCTCTTCATTGATGGAGGGAATGGGTTGTCCGCTCTTTGTTGATGGAGGGAATGAGTTGTCCCCTCTTTATTGATGGAGGGAATGAGTTGTCCCCTCTTCATTGATGGTGGGAATGAGTTGTCCCCTGTTCTTTGATGATGGGAATGAGTTGTCCCCTCTCTATTGATGGAGGGAATGAGTTGTCCCCTCTTTATTGATGGTGGGAATGAGTTGTCCCCTCTTCATTGATGGTGGGAATGAGTTGTCCCCTGTTCTTTGATGATGGGAATGAGTTGTCCCCTCTCTATTGATGGAGGGAATGAGTTGTCCCCTCTTTATTGATGGAGGGAATGAGTTGTCCCCTCTTCATTGATGGTGGGAATGAGTTGTCCCCTGTTCTTTGATGATGGGAATGAGTTGTCCCCTCTCTATTGATGGAGGGAATGAGTTGTCCCCTCTTTATTGATGGTGGGAATGAGTTGTCCCCTCTTCATTGATGGTGGGAATGAGTTGTCCCCTGTTCTTTGATAATGGGAATGAGTTGTCCCCTCTCTATTGATGGAGGGAATGAGTTGTCCCCTCTTCATTGATGGTGGGAATGAGTTGTCCCCTCTTCATTGATGGTGGGAATGAGTTGTCCCCTCTCTATTGATGGAGGGAATGGGTTGTCCCCTCTTTGTTGATGGAGGGAATGAGTTGTCCCCTCTTTATTGATGGATGGAATGCGTTGTCCCCTCTTTATTGATGGAGGGAATGGGTTGTCCGCTCTTCATTGATGGTGTGAATGAGTTGTCCCCTCTCTATTGATGGAGGGAATGGGTTGTCCGCTCTTTATTGATAGAGGGAATGGGTTGTCCCCTCTTTATGGACGGGGGGAATGGGTTATCCCTCTTTATTGATGAGGGAATGGATAGTCCCCTCTTTATGGACGGAGGGAATGGGTTGTCCCCTCTTTATTGATGGTGGAATGAGTTGTCCCCTCTTTATGGACGGAGGGAATGGGTTGTCCACTCTTTATTGATGGAGGGAATGGGTTTTCCCCTCTTTATTGATGGAGGGAATGGGTTGTCCCCTCTTTGTTGATGTAGGGAATGGGTTGTCACCTCTTTATGGACGGAGGGAATGGGTTGTCCCCTCTTTATTGATGGAGGGAATGGGTTGTCCCCTCTTTATGGACTGAGGGAATGCGTTGTCCCCTCTTTATTGATGGAGGGAATGGGTTGTCCCCTCTTTATTGATGGAGGGAATGGGTTGTCCCCTCTTTGTTGATGGAGGGAATGGGTTGTCCCCTCTTTATGGATGGAGGGAATGGGTTGTCCACTCTTTATTGATGGTGGGAATGGGTTGTCCCCTATTTATTGATGGTGGGAATGAGTTGTCCCCTCTTCATTGATGGTGGGAATGAGTTGTCCCCTGTTCTTTGATGATGGGAATGAGTTGTCCCCTCTCTATTGATGGAGGGAATGAGTTGTCCCCTCTTTATTGATGGTGGGAATGAGTTGACCCCTCTTCATTGATGGTGGGAATGAGTTGTCCCCTGTTCTTTGATGATGGGAATGAGTTGTCCCCTCTCTATTGATGGAGGGAATGAGTTGTCCCCTCTTTATTGATGGAGGGAATGAGTTGTCCCCTCTTCATTGATGGTGGGAATGAGTTGTCCCCTGTTCTTTGATGATGGGAATGAGTTGTCCCCTCTCTATTGATGGAGGGAATGAGTTGTCCCCTCTTTATTGATGGAGGGAATGAGTTGTCCCCTCTTCATTGATGGTGGGAATGAGTTGTCCCCTGTTCTTTGATGATGGGAATGAGTTGTCCCCTCTTCATTGATGGTGGGAATGAGTTGTCCCCTCTTCATTGATGGTGGGAATGAGTTGTCCCCTCTCTATTGATGGAGGGAATGGGTTGTCCCCTCTTTGTTGATGGAGGGAATGAGTTGTCCCCTCTTTATTGATGGATGGAATGCGTTGTCCCCTCTTTATTGATGGAGGGAATGGGTTGTCCCCTCTTCATTGATGGTGTGAATGAGTTGTCCCCTCTCTATTGATGGAGGGAATGGGTTGTCCGCTCTTTATTGATAGAGGGAATGGGTTGTCCCCTCTTTATGGACGGGGGAATGGGTTATCCCTCTTTATTGATGAGGGAATGGATAGTCCCCTCTTTATGGACGGAGGGAATGGGTTGTCCCCTCTTTATTGATGGTGGAATGAGTTGTCCCCTCTTTATGGACGGAGGGAATGGGTTGTCCACTCTTTATTGATGGAGGGAATGGGTTTTCCCCTCTTTATTGATGGAGGGAATGGGTTGTCCCCTCTTTGTTGATGTAGGGAATGGGTTGTCCCCTCTTTATGGACGGAGGGAATGGGTTGTCCCCTCTTTATTGATGGAGGGAATGGGTTGTCCCCTCTTTATGGACTGAGGGAATGCGTTGTCCCCTCTTTATTGATGGAGGGAATGGGTTGTCCCCTCTTTATTGATGGAGGGAATGGGTTGTCCCCTCTTTGTTGATGGAGGGAATGGGTTGTCCCCTCTTTATGGATGGAGGGAATGGGTTGTCCACTCTTTATTGATGGTGGGAATGGGTTGTCCCCTATTTATTGACGGAGGGAATGGGTTGTCCCCTCTTTATTGATGGAGGGAATGGGTTGTCCCCTCTTTGTTGATGGAGGGAATGAGTTGTCCACTCTTTATTGATGGAGGGAATGAGTTGTCCCCTCTTCATTGATGGTGGGAATGAGTTGTCCCCTCTCTATTGATGGAGGGAATGAGTTGTCCCCTCTTCATTGATGGTGGGAATGAGTTGTCCCCTCTTCATTGATGGAGGGAATGGGTTGTCCGCTCTTTGTTGATGGAGGGAATGAGTTGTCCCCTCTTTATTGATGGAGGGAATGAGTTGTCCCCTCTTCATTGATGGTGGGAATGAGTTGTCCCCTGTTCTTTGATGATGGGAATGAGTTGTCCCCTCTCTATTGATGGAGGGAATGAGTTGTCCCCTCTTTATTGATGGTGGGAATGAGTTGTCCCCTCTTCATTGATGGTGGGAATGAGTTGTCCCCTGTTCTTTGATGATGGGAATGAGTTGTCCCCTCTCTATTGATGGAGGGAATGAGTTGTCCCCTCTCTATTGATGGAGGGAATGAGTTGTCCCCTCTTTATTGATGGTGGGAATGAGTTGTCCCCTCTTCATTGATGGTGGGAATGAGTTGTCCCCTGTTCTTTGATGATGGGAATGAGTTGTCCCCTCTCTATTGATGGAGGGAATGAGTTGTCCCCTCTCTATTGATGTTGGGAATGAGTTGTCCCCTCTCTTTTGATGGTGGGAATGAGTTGTCCCCTCTCTATTGATGGAGGGAATGGGTTGTCCCCTCTTCATTGATGGTGGGAATGAGTTGTCAACTCTTCATTGATGGAGGGAATGGGTTGTCCCCTCTTTGTTGATGGAGGGAATGAGTTGTCCCCTCTTTATTGATGGATGGAATGCGTTGTCCCCTCTTTATTGATGGAGGGAATGGGTTGTCCCCTCTTCATTGATGGTGGGAATGAGTTGTCCCCTCTCTATTGATGGAGGGAATGGGTTGTCCCCTCTTCATTGATGGTGGGAATGAGTTGTCCCCTCTTCATTGATGGTGGGAATGCGTTGTCCCCTCTTTATTGATGGTGGGAATGAGTTGTCCCCTCTCTATTGATGGAGGGAATGAGTTGTCCCCTCTCTATTGATGTTGGGAATGAGTTGTCCCCTCTTCATTGATGGTGGGAATGAGTTGTCCCCTCTCTATTGATGGTGGGAATGAGTTGTCCCCTCTTTATTGATGGTGGGAATGAGTTGTCCCCTCTTCATTGATGGTGGGAATGAGTTGTCCCCTCTTCATTGATGTTGGGAATGAGTTGTCCCCTCTTTGTTGATGGAGGGAATGGGTTGTCCCCTCTTCATTGATGGTGGGAATGAGTTGTCCCCTCTTCATTGATGGTGGGAATGAGTTGTCCCCTCTTTGTTGATGGAGGGAATGGGTTCTCCCCTCTTTGTTGATGGAGGGAATGAGTTGTCCCCTCTTTATTGATGGAGGGAATGAGTTGTCCCCTCTTCATTGATGGTGGGAATGAGTTGTCCCCTCTCTATTGATGGAGGGAATGGGTTGTCCCCTCTTCATTGATGGTGGGAATGAGTTGTCCCCTCTTCATTGATGGAGGGAATGGGTTGTCCGCTCTTTGTTGATGGAGGGAATGAGTTGTCCCCTCTTTATTGATGGAGGGAATGAGTTGTCCCCTCTTTATTGATGGTGGGAATGGGTTGTCTCTTCTTTATTGATGGAGGGAATGGGTAGTCCCCTCTTCATTGATGGTGGGAATGAGTTGTCCCCTCTCTATTGATGGAGGGAATGGGTTGTCCCCTCTTCATTGATGGTGGGAATGAGTTGTCCCCTCTTCATTGATGGTGGGAATGAGTTGTCCCCTGTTCTTTGATGATGGGAATGAGTTGTCCCCTCTCTATTGATGGAGGGAATGAGTTGTCCCCTCTCTATTGATGTTGGTAATGAGTTGTCCCCTCTCTTTTGATGGTGGGAATGAGTTGTCCCTTCTCTATTGATGGAGGGAATGAGTTGTCCCCTTTACACTCAACGACTCGATTAGTGTAGTGTTAGCTAGCTACATAGTTGTCTTTGCTGTCTTCGTATCCAAGGTAATTGTGTAGTTTAGAGTGTGTAGACTTAGAGTGATTATCTTAATTTACCGAGGTTAGCTAGCCAACTATTTGTCGTCCTTAACGTAGGAGTCACTGCTAGCTAGCTAGCCAACAGCTAGCCAACGTCTTCCGAATTGAACTTCAACAACCCGGTCAACATTCCGCCTCGCTCCACAGGTAGTATCACATTTTCATTTCACTTCATTACAGTCCAACGGTTTGATTTGTTTGATCGTAGCTAGCTAGCTACATAGCCGTCTTTGTATCTAAGACAATTGTGTAGTCTGGAGCGATTTTCTAGGTTAGCTAGCCAGCTATTGTCGTTCTTTTAACGTAACGTTACGTAATCAACACTGCTAGCTAGCCAGCTAGCCCCCGAATAGTAGCACTGTAGAAACTATTACACTCGACGGAACGACTTGATTCGTGTAGAGTCAACAACGTAGCCACTGCCAGCTAGCCTACTCCAGCAGTACTGTATCATTTCAATCATTTTAGTCAATAAGATTCTTGCTACGTAAGCTTAATGTTCTGAACATTCGATAAGTGTAGTCCACTTGTCATTCCAATCTCCTTTGCATTAGCGTAGCCTCTTCTGTAGCCTGTCAACTATGTGTCTATCTATCCCTGTTCTCTCCTCTCTGCACAGACCATACAAACGCTCCACACCGCGTGGCCGCGGCCACCCTAATCTGGTGGTCCCAGCGCACAACCCACGTGGAGTTCCAGGTCTCCGGTAGCCTCTGGAACTGCCGATCTGCGGCCAACAAGGCAGAGTTCATCTCAGCCTATGCCTCCCTCCAGTCCCTCGACTTCTTGGCACTGACGGAAACATGGATCACCACAGACAACACTGCTACTCCTACTGCTCTCTCTTCGTCCGCCCACGTGTTCTCGCACACCCCGAGAGCTTCTGGTCAGCGGGGTGGTGGCACCGGGATCCTCATCTCTCCCAAGTGGTCATTCTCTCTCTCTCCCCTTACCCATCTGTCTATCGCCTCCTTTGAATTCCATGCTGTCACAGTTACCAGCCCTTTCAAGCTTAACATCCTTATCATTTATCGCCCTCCAGGTTCCCTCGGAGAGTTCATCAATGAGCTTGATGCCTTGATAAGCTCCTTTCCTGAGGACGGCTCACCTCTCACAGTCCTGGGCGACTTTAACCTCCCCACGTCTACCTTTGACTCATTCCTCTCTGCCTCCTTCTTTCCACTCCTCTCCTCTTTTGACCTCACCCTCTCACCTTCCCCCCTACTCACAAGGCAGGCAATACGCTCGACCTCATCTTTACTAGATGCTGTTCTTCCACTAACCTCATTGCAACTCCCCTCCAAGTCTCCGACCACTACCTTGTATCCTTTTCCCTCTCGCTCTCATCCAACACTTCCCACACTGCCCCTACTCGGATGGTATCGCGCCGTCCCAACCTTCGCTCTCTCTCCCCCGCTACTCTCTCCTCTTCCATCCTATCATCTCTTCCCTCTGCTCATACCTTCTCCAACCTATCTCCTGATTCTGCCTCCTCAACCCTCCTCTCTTCCCTTTCTGCATCCTTTGACTCTCTATGTCCCCTATCCTCCAGGCCGGCTCGGTCCTCCCCTCCCGCTCCGTGGCTCGACGACTCATTGCGAGCTCACAGAACAGTGCTCCGGGCAGCCGAGCGGAAATGGAGGAAAACTTGCCTCCCTGCGGACCTGGCATCCTTTCACTCCCTCCTCTCTACATTTTCCTCCTCTGTCTCTGCTGCTAAAGCCACTTTCTTCCACTCTAAATTCCAAGCATCTGCCTCTAACCCTAGAAAGCTCTTTGCCACCTTCTCCTCCCTTCTGAATCCTCCTCCCCCTCCCCCCTCCTCCCTCTCTGCAGATGACTTCGTCAACCATTTTGAAAAGAAGGTCGACGACATCCGATCCTCGTTTGCTAAGTCAAACGACACCGCTGGTTCTGCTCACACTGCCCTACCCTGTGCTCTGACCTCTTTCTCCCCTCTCTCTCCAGATGAAATCTCGCTTCTTGTGACGGCCGGCCGCCCAACAACCTGCCCGCTTGACCCTATCCCCTCCTCTCTTCTCCAGACCATTTCCGGAGACCTTCTCCCTTACCTCACCTCGCTCATCAACTCATCCCTGACCGCTGGCTACGTCCCTTCCGTCTTCAAGAGAGCGAGAGTTGCACCCCTTCTGAAAAAACCTACACTCGATCCCTCCGATGTCAACAACTACAGACCAGTATCCCTTCTTTCTTTTCTCTCCAAAACTCTTGAACGTGCCGTCCTTGGCCAGCTCTCCCGCTATCTCTCTCAGAGTGACCTTCTTGATCCAAATCATTCAGGTTTCAAGACTAGTCATTCAACTGAGACTGCTCTTCTCTGTATCACGGAGGCGCTCCGCACTGCTAAAGCTAACTCTCTCTCCTCTGCTCTCATCCTTCTAGACCTATCGGCTGCCTTCGACACTGTGAACCATCAGATCCTCCTCTCCACCCTCTCCGAGTTGGGGATCTCCGGTGCAGCCCACGCTTGGATTGCGTCCTACCTGACAGGTCGCTCCTACCAGGTGGCAAGGCGAGAATCTGTCTCCTCGCCACGCGCTCTCACCACTGGTGTCCCCCAGGGCTCTGTTCTAGGCCCTCTCCTATTCTCGCTATACACCAAGTCACTTGGCTCTGTCATAACCTCACATGGTCTCTCCTATCATTGCTATGCAGACGACACACAATTAATCTTCTCCTTTCCCCTTCTGATGACCAGGTGGCGAATCGCATCTCTGCATGTCTGGCAGACATATCAGTGTGGATGACGGATCACCACCTCAAGCTGAACCTCGGCAAGACGGAGCTGCTCTTCCTCCCGGGGAAGGACTGCCCATTCCATGATCTCGCCATCACGGTTGACAACTCCATTGTGTCCTCCTCCCAGAGCGCTAAGAACCTTGGCGTGATCCTGGACAACACCCTGTCGTTCTCAACCAACATCATGGCGGTGGCCCGTTCCTGTAGGTTCATGCTCTACAACATCCGCAGAGTACGACCCTGCCTCACACAGGAAGCGGCGCAGGTCCTAATCCAGGCACTTGTCATCTCCCGTCTGGATTACTGCAACTCGCTGTTGGCTGGGCTCCCTGCCTGTGCCATTAAACCCCTACAACTCATCCAGAACGCCGCAGCCCGTCTGGTGTTCAACCTTCCCAAGTTCTCTCACGTCACCCCGCTGCTCCGCTCTCTCCACTGGCTTCCAGTTGAAGCTCGCATCCGCTACAAGACCATGGTGCTTGCCTACGGAGCTGTGAGGGGAACAGCACCGCAGTACCTCCAGGCTCTGATCAGGCCCTACACCCAAACAAGGGCACTGCGTTCATCCACCTCTGGCCTGCTCGCCTCCCTACCACTGAGGAAGTACAGTTCCCGCTCAGCCCAGTCAAAACTGTTTGCTGCTCTGGCCCCCCAATGGTGGAACAAACTCCCTCACGACGCCAGGACAGCGGAGTCAATCACCACCTTCCGGAGACACCTGAAACCCCACCTCTTCAAGGAATACCTAGGATAGGATAAAGCAATCCTTCTCACCCCCCCTTAAATGATTTAGATGCACTATTGTAAAGTGGCTCTTCCACTGATGTCAGAAGGTGAATTCACCAATTTGTAAGTCGCTCTGGATAAGAGCGTCTGCTAAATGACTTAAATGTAATGTAAATGTCCCCTCTCTATTGATGGAGGGAATGGGTTGTCCCCTCTTCATTGATGGTGGGAATGAGTTGTCAACTCTTCATTGATGGAGGGAATGGGTTGTCCCCTCTTTGTTGATGGAGGGAATGAGTTGTCCCCTCTTCATTGATGGTGGGAATGAGTTGTCCCCTCTTTGTTGATGGAGGGAATGGGTTGTCCCCTCTTCATTGATGGTGGGAATGAGTTGTCCCCTCTTTATTGATGGAGGGAATGAGTTGTCCCCTCTCTATTGATGGAGGGAATGGGTTGTCCCCTCTTCATTGATGGTGGGAATGAGTTGTCCCCTCTTTATTGATGGAGGGAATGAGTTGTCCCCTCTATATTGATGGTGGGAATGAGTTGTCCCCTCTTTGTTGATGGATGGAATGGGATGTCCCCTCTTTATTGATGGAGGGAATGGGTTGTCCCCTCTTTGTTGATGGAGGGAATGAGTTGTCCCCTCTTTATTGATGGAGGGAATGAGTTGTCCCCTCTTCATTGATGGTGGGAATGAGTTGTCCCCTCTCTATTGATGGAGGGAATGGGTTGTCCCCTCTTCATTGATGTTGGGAATGAGTTGTCCCCTCTTCATTGATGGAGGGAATGGGTTGTCCGCTCTTTGTTGATGGAGGGAATGAGTTGTCCCCTCTTTATTGATGGAGGGAATGAGTTGTCCCCTCTTTATTGATGGTGGGAATTGGTTGTCTCTTCTTTATTGATGGAGGGAATGGGTAGTCCCCTCTTCATTGATGGTGGGAATGAGTTGTCCCCTCTCTATTGATGGAGGGAATGGGTTGTCCCCTCTTCATTGATGGAGGGAATGAGTTGTCCCCTCTTCATTGATGGTGGGAATGAGTTGTCCCCTGTTCTTTGATGATGGGAATGAGTTGTCCACTCTCTATTGATGGAGGGAATGAGTTGTCCCCTCTCTATTGATGTTGGGAATGAGTTGTCCCCTCTCTTTTGATGGTGGGAATGGGTTGTCCCCTCTTCATTGATGGTGGGAATGAGTTGTCCCCTCTTCATTGATGGTGGGAATGCGTTGTCCCTTCTTTATTGATGGTGGGAATGAGTTGTCCCCTCTCTATTGATGGAGGGAATGTGTTGTCCCCTCTCTATTGATGTTGGGAATGAGTTGTCCCCTCTTCATTGATGGTGGGAATGAGTTGTCCCCTCTCTATTGATGGTGGGAATGAGTTGTCCCCTCTTTATTGATGGTGGGAATGAGTTGTCCCCTCTTCATTGATGGTGGGAATGAGTTTTCCCCTCTTCATTGATGGTGGGAATGAGTTGTCCCCTCTTTGTTGATGGATGGAATGGGTTGTCCCCTCTTTATTGATGGAGGGAATGGGTTGTCCCCTCTTTGTTGATGGAGGGAATGAGTTGTCCCCTCTTTATTGATGGAGGGAATGAGTTGTCCCCTCTTCATTGATGGTGGGAATGAGTTGTCCCCTCTATATTGATGGAGGGAATAGGTTGTCCCCTCTTCATTGATGGTGGGAATGAGTTGTCCCCTCTTCATTGATGGAGGGAATGGGTTGTCCGCTCTTTGTTGATGGAGGGAATGAGTTGTCCCCTCTTTATTGACGGAGGGAATGAGTTGTCCCCTCTTTATTGATGGTGGGAATGGGTTGTCTCTTCTTTATTGATGGAGGGAATGGGTAGTCCCCTCTTCATTGATGGTGGGAATGAGTTGTCCCCTCTCTATTGATGGAGGGAATGGGTTGTCCCCTCTTCATTGATGGTGGGAATGAGTTGTCCCCTCTCTATTGATGGTGGGAATGGGTTGTCCCCTCTTCATTGATGGTGGGAATGAGTTGTCCCCTCTTCATTGATGGTGGGAATGAGTTGTCCCCTGTTCTTTGATGATGGGAATGAGTTGTCCCCTCTCTATTGATGGAGGGAATGAGTTGTCCCCTCTCTATTGATGTTGGTATTGAGTTGTCCCCTCTCTTTTGATGGTGGGAATGAGTTGTCCCTTCTCTATTGATGGAGGGAATGGGTTGTCCCCTCTCTATTGATTTAGGGAATGAGTTGTCCCCTCTCTATTGATTTAGGGAATGAGTTGTCCCCTCTCTATTGATGTTGGGAATGAGTTGTCCCCTCTTCTTTGATGGTGGGAATGACTCATCCCCTCTCTATTGATGGTGGGAATGAGTTGTCCCCTCTTTATTGATGGAGGGAATGAGCTGTCCCCTCTTTATTGATGCATGGAATGCGTTGTCCCCTCTTTATTGATGGAGGGAATGGGTTGTCCCCTCTTCATTGATGGTGGGAATGAGTTGTCCCCTCTCTATTGATGGAGGGAATGGGTTGTCCCCTCTTCATTGATGGTGGGAATGAGTTGTCCCCTCTTCATTGATGGTGGGAATGCGTTGTCCCCTCTTTATTGATGGTGGGAATGAGTTGTCCCCTCTCTATTGATGGAGGGAATGAGTTGTCCCCTCTCTATTGATGTTGGGAATGAGTTGTCCCCTCTTCATTGATGGTGGGAATGAGTTGTCCCCTCTCTATTGATGGTGGGAATGAGTTGTCCCCTCTTTATTGATGGTGGGAATGAGTTGTCCCCTCTTCATTGATGGTGGGAATGAGTTGTCCCCTCTTCATTGATGGTGGGAATGAGTTGTCCCCTCTTTGTTGATGGAGGGAATGGGTTGTCCCCTCTTCATTGATGGTGGGAATGAGTTGTCCCCTCTTCATTGATGGTGGGAATGAGTTGTCCCCTCTTTGTTGATGGAGGGAATGGGTTGTCCCCTCTTCATTGATGGTGGGAATGAGTTGTCCCCTCTCTATTGATGGAGGGAATGGGTTGTCCCCTCTTCATTGATGGTGGGAATGAGTTGTCCCCTCTTTATTGATGGAGGGAATGAGTTGTCCCCTCTTCATTGATGGTGGGAATGAGTTGTCCCCTCTTTGTTGATGGAGGGAATGGGTTGTCCCCTCTTTATTGATGGAGGGAATGGGTTGTCCCCTCTTTGTTGATGGAGGGAATGAGTTGTCCCCTCTTTATTGATGGAGGGAATGAGTTGTCCCCTCTTCATTGATGGTGGGAATGAGTTGTCCCCTCTCTATTGATGGAGGGAATGGGTTGTCCCCTCTTCATTGATGGTGGGAATGAGTTGTCCCCTCTTCATTGATGGAGGGAATGGGTTGTCCGATTTTGTTGATGGAGGGAATGAGTTGTCCCCTCTTTATTGATGGAGGGAATGAGTTGTCCCCTCTCTATTGATTTAGGAATGAGTTGTCCCCTCTCTATTGATGTTGGGAATGAGTTGTCCCCTCTTCTTTGATGGTGGGAATGACTCATCCCCTCTCTATTGATGGTGGGAATGAGTTGTCCCCTCTTTATTGATGGAGGGAATGAGCTGTCCCCTCTTTATTGATGCATGGAATGCGTTGTCCCCTCTTTATTGATGGAGGGAATGGGTTGTCCCCTCTTCATTGATGGTGGGAATGAGTTGTCCCCTCTCTATTGATGGAGGGAATGGGTTGTCCCCTCTTCATTGATGGTGGGAATGAGTTGTCCCCTCTTCATTGATGGTGGGAATGCGTTGTCCCCTCTTTATTGATGGTGGGAATGAGTTGTCCCCTCTCTATTGATGGAGGGAATGAGTTGTCCCCTCTCTATTGATGTTGGGAATGAGTTGTCCCCTCTTCATTGATGGTGGGAATGAGTTGTCCCCTCTCTATTGATGGTGGGAATGAGTTGTCCCCTCTTTATTGATGGAGGGAATGAGTTGTCCCCTCTTCATTGATGGTGGGAATGAGTTGTCCCCTCTTCATTGATGGTGGGAATGAGTTGTCCCCTCTTTGTTGATGGAGGGAATGGGTTGTCCCCTCTTCATTGATGGTGGGAATGGGTTGTCCCCTCTTCATTGATGGTGGGAATGAGTTGTCCCCTCTTCATTGATGGTGGGAATGAGTTGTCCCCTGTTCTTTGATGATGGGAATGAGTTGTCCCCTCTCTATTGATGGAGGGAATGAGTTGTCCCCTCTCTATTGATGTTGGTATTGAGTTGTCCCCTCTCTTTTGATGGTGGGAATGAGTTGTCCCTTCTCTATTGATGGAGGGAATGGGTTGTCCCCTCTCTATTGATTTAGGGAATGAGTTGTCCCCTCTCTATTGATTTAGGGAATGAGTTGTCCCCTCTCTATTGATGTTGGGAATGAGTTGTCCCCTCTTCTTTGATGGTGGGAATGACTCATCCCCTCTCTATTGATGGTGGGAATGAGTTGTCCCCTCTTTATTGATGGAGGGAATGAGCTGTCCCCTCTTTATTGATGCATGGAATGCGTTGTCCCCTCTTTATTGATGGAGGGAATGGGTTGTCCCCTCTTCATTGATGGTGGGAATGAGTTGTCCCCTCTCTATTGATGGAGGGAATGGGTTGTCCCCTCTTCATTGATGGTGGGAATGAGTTGTCCCCTCTTCATTGATGGTGGGAATGCGTTGTCCCCTCTTTATTGATGGTGGGAATGAGTTGTCCCCTCTCTATTGATGGAGGGAATGAGTTGTCCCCTCTCTATTGATGTTGGGAATGAGTTGTCCCCTCTTCATTGATGGTGGGAATGAGTTGTCCCCTCTCTATTGATGGTGGGAATGAGTTGTCCCCTCTTTATTGATGGTGGGAATGAGTTGTCCCCTCTTCATTGATGGTGGGAATGAGTTGTCCCCTCTTCATTGATGGTGGGAATGAGTTGTCCCCTCTTTGTTGATGGAGGGAATGGGTTGTCCCCTCTTCATTGATGGTGGGAATGAGTTGTCCCCTCTTCATTGATGGTGGGAATGAGTTGTCCCCTCTTTGTTGATGGAGGGAATGGGTTGTCCCCTCTTCATTGATGGTGGGAATGAGTTGTCCCCTCTCTATTGATGGAGGGAATGGGTTGTCCCCTCTTCATTGATGGTGGGAATGAGTTGTCCCCTCTTTATTGATGGAGGGAATGAGTTGTCCCCTCTTCATTGATGGTGGGAATGAGTTGTCCCCTCTTTGTTGATGGAGGGAATGGGTTGTCCCCTCTTTATTGATGGAGGGAATGGGTTGTCCCCTCTTTGTTGATGGAGGGAATGAGTTGTCCCCTCTTTATTGATGGAGGGAATGAGTTGTCCCCTCTTCATTGATGGTGGGAATGAGTTGTCCCCTCTCTATTGATGGAGGGAATGGGTTGTCCCCTCTTCATTGATGGTGGGAATGAGTTGTCCCCTCTTCATTGATGGAGGGAATGGGTTGTCCGCTCTTTGTTGATGGAGGGAATGAGTTGTCCCCTCTTTATTGATGGAGGGAATGAGTTGTCCCCTCTCTATTGATTTAGGGAATGAGTTGTCCCCTCTCTATTGATGTTGGGAATGAGTTGTCCCCTCTTCTTTGATGGTGGGAATGACTCATCCCCTCTCTATTGATGGTGGGAATGAGTTGTCCCCTCTTTATTGATGGAGGGAATGAGCTGTCCCCTCTTTATTGATGCATGGAATGCGTTGTCCCCTCTTTATTGATGGAGGGAATGGGTTGTCCCCTCTTCATTGATGGTGGGAATGAGTTGTCCCCTCTCTATTGATGGAGGGAATGGGTTGTCCCCTCTTCATTGATGGTGGGAATGAGTTGTCCCCTCTTCATTGATGGTGGGAATGCGTTGTCCCCTCTTTATTGATGGTGGGAATGAGTTGTCCCCTCTCTATTGATGGAGGGAATGAGTTGTCCCCTCTCTATTGATGTTGGGAATGAGTTGTCCCCTCTTCATTGATGGTGGGAATGAGTTGTCCCCTCTCTATTGATGGTGGGAATGAGTTGTCCCCTCTTTATTGATGGTGGGAATGAGTTGTCCCCTCTTCATTGATGGTGGGAATGAGTTGTCCCCTCTTCATTGATGGTGGGAATGAGTTGTCCCCTCTTTGTTGATGGAGGGAATGGGTTGTCCCCTCTTCATTGATGGTGGGAATGAGTTGTCCCCTCTTCATTGATGGTGGGAATGAGTTGTCCCCTCTTTGTTGATGGAGGGAATGGGTTGTCCCCTCTTCATTGATGGTGGGAATGAGTTGTCCCCTCTCTATTGATGGAGGGAATGGGTTGTCCCCTCTTCATTGATGGTGGGAATGAGTTGTCCCCTCTTTATTGATGGAGGGAATGAGTTGTCCCCTCTTCATTGATGGTGGGAATGAGTTGTCCCCTCTTTGTTGATGGAGGGAATGGGTTGTCCCCTCTTTATTGATGGAGGGAATGGGTTGTCCCCTCTTTGTTGATGGAGGGAATGAGTTGTCCCCTCTTTATTGATGGAGGGAATGAGTTGTCCCCTCTTCATTGATGGTGGGAATGAGTTGTCCCCTCTCTATTGATGGAGGGAATGGGTTGTCCCCTCTTCATTGATGGTGGGAATGAGTTGTCCCCTCTTCATTGATGGAGGGAATGGGTTGTCCGCTCTTTGTTGATGGAGGGAATGAGTTGTCCCCTCTTTATTGATGGAGGGAATGAGTTGTCCCCTCTTTATTGATGGTGGGAATGGGTTGTCTCTTCTTTATTGATGGAGGGAATGGGTAGTCCCCTCTTCATTGATGGTTGGAATGAGTTGTCCCCTCTCTATTGATGGAGGGAATGGGTTGTCCCCTCTTCATTGATGGAGGGAATGCGTTGTCCCCTCTCTATTGATGGAGGGAATGCGTTGTCCCCTCTTCATTGATGGTGGGAATGAGTTGTCCCCTCTTCATTGATGGTGGGAATGAGTTGTCCCCTCTCTATTGATGGAGGGAATGGGTTGTCCCCTCTTCATTGATAGTGGGAATGAGTTGTCCCCTGTTCTTTGATGATGGGAATGAGTTGTCCCCTCTCTATTGATGGAGGGAATGAGTTGTCCCCTCTCTATTGATGTTGGGAATGAGTTGTCCCCTCTCTTTTGATGGTGGGAATGAGTTGTCCCTTCTCTATTGATGGAGGGAATGAGTTGTCCCCTCTTCATTGATGGTGGGAATGAGTTGTCCCCTCTCTATTGATGGTGGGAATGAGTTGTCCCCTCTTTGTTGATGGTGGGAATGAGTTGTCCCCTCTTCATTGATGGTGGGAATGAGTTGTCCCCTCTTCATTGATGGTGGGAATGAGTTGTCCTCTCTTTGTTGATGGTGGGAATGAGTTGTCCCCTCTTCATTGATGGTGGAAATGAGTTGTCCCCTCTTTGTTGATGGAGGGAATGGGTTGTCCCCTCTTCATTGATGGTGGGAATGAGTTGTCCCCTCTTTATTGATGTTGGGAATGAGTTGTCCCCTCTCTATTGATTTAGGGAATGAGTTGTCCCCTCTCTATTGATGTTGGGAATGAGTTGTCCCCTCTTCTTTGATGGTGGGAATGAGTCGTCCCCTCTCTATTGATGGTGGGAATGAGTTGTCCCCTCTTTATTGATGGTGGGAATGAGTTGTCCCCTCTTTATTGATGGAGGGAATGGGTTGTCCCCTCTTTGTTGATGGAGGGAATGAGTTGTCCCCTCTTTATTGATGGAGGGAATGAGTTGTCCCCTCTTCATTGATGGTGGGAATGAGTTGTCCCCTCTCTATTGATGGAGGGAATGGGTTGTCCCCTCTTCATTGATGGTGGGAATGAGTTGTCCCCTCTTCATTGATGGAGGGAATGGGTTGTCCCCTCTTTGTTGATGGAGGGAATGGGTTGTCCCCTCTTTATTGATGGATGGAATGCGTTCTCCCCTCTTTATTGATGGAGGGAATGGGTTGTCCCCTCTTCATTGATGGTGGGAATGAGTTGTCCCCTCTCTATTGATGGAGGGAATGGGTTGTCCCCTCTTCATTGATGGTGGGAATGAGTTGTCCCCTCTTCATTGATGGTGGGAATGCGTTGTCCCCTCTTTATTGATGTGGGAATGAGTTGTCCCCTCTCTATTGATGGAGGGAATGAGTTGTCCCCTCTCTATTGATGTTGGGAATGAGTTGTCCCCTCTTCATTGATGGTGGGAATGAGTTGTCCCCTCTCTATTGATGGTGGGAATGAGTTGTCTCCTCTTTATTGATGGTGGGAATGAGTTGTCCCCTCTTCATTGATGGTGGGAATGAGTTGTCCCCTCTTCATTGATGGTGGGAATGAGTTGTCCCCTCTTTGTTGATGGAGGGAATGGGTTGTCCGCTCTTCATTGATGGTGGGAATGAGTTGTCCCCTCTTCATTGATGTTGGGAATGAGTTGTCCCCTCTTTGTTGATGGAGGGAATGAGTTGTCCCCTCTTTGTTGATGGAGGGAATGAGTTGTCCCCTCTTTGTTGATGGAGGGAATGAGTTGTCCCCTCTTTGTTGATGGAGGGAATGGGTTGTCCCCTCTTCATTGATGGTGGGAATGAGTTGTCCCCTCTTCATTGATGGTGGGAATGAGTTGTCCCCTCTTTATTGATGTTGGGAATGAGTTGTCCCCTCTCTATTGATTTAGGGAATGAGTTGTCCCCTCTCTATTGATGTTGGGAATGAGTTGTCCCCTCTTCTTTGATGGTGGGAATGAGTCGTCCCCTCTCTATTGATGGTGGGAATGAGTTGTCCCCTCTTTATTGATGGTGGGAATGAGTTGTCCCCTCTTCATTGATGGTGGGAATGAGTTGTCCCCTCTTTGTTGATGGAGGGAATGGGTTGTCCCCTCTTTATTGATGGTGGGAATGAGTTGTCCCCTCTTTGTTGATGGAGGGAATGGGTTGTCCCCTCTTTATTGATGGTGGGAATGAGTTGTCCCCTCTTCATTGATGGAGGGAATGAGTTGTCCCCTCTTCATTGATGGAGGGAATGGGTTGTCCCCTCTTTGTTGATGGAGGGAATGAGTTGTCCCCTCTTTATTGATGGATGGAATGCGTTGTCCCCTCTTTATTGATGGAGGGAATGGGTTGTCCCCTCTTCATTGATGGTGGGAATGAGTTGTCCCCTCTCTATTGATGGAGGGAATGGGTTGTCCCCTCTTCATTGATGGTGGGAATGAGTTGTCCCCTCTTCATTGATGGTGGGAATGCGTTGTCCCCTCTTTATTGATGTGGGAATGAGTTGTCCCTCTCTATTGATGGAGGGAATGAGTTGTCCCCTCTCTATTGATGTTGGGAATGTGTTGTCCCCTCTTCATTGATGGTGGGAATGAGTTGTCCCCTCTCTATTGATGGTGGGAATGAGTTGTCTCCTCTTTATTGATGGTGGGAATGAGTTGTCCCCTCTTCATTGATGGTGGGAATGAGTTGTCCCCTCTTCATTGATGGTGGGAATGAGTTGTCCCCTCTTTGTTGATGGAGGGAATGGGTTGTCCGCTCTTCATTGATGGTGGGAATGAGTTGTCCCCTCTTCATTGATGTTGGGAATGAGTTGTCCCCTCTTTGTTGATGGAGGGAATGAGTTGTCCCCTCTTTGTTGATGGAGGGAATGAGTTGTCCCCTCTTTGTTGATGGAGGGAATGAGTTGTCCCCTCTTTGTTGATGGAGGGAATGGGTTGTCCCCTCTTCATTGATGGTGGGAATGAGTTGTCCCCTCTTCATTGATGGTGGGAATGAGTTGTCCCCTCTTTATTGATGTTGGGAATGAGTTGTCCCCTCTCTATTGATTTAGGGAATGAGTTGTCCCCTCTCTATTGATGTTGGGAATGAGTTGTCCCCTCTTCTTTGATGGTGGGAATGAGTCGTCCCCTCTCTATTGATGGTGGGAATGAGTTGTCCCCTCTTTATTGATGGTGGGAATGAGTTGTCCCCTCTTCATTGATGGTGGGAATGAGTTGTCCCCTCTTTGTTGATGGAGGGAATGGGTTGTCCCCTCTTTATTGATGGTGGGAATGAGTTGTCCCCTCTTTGTTGATGGAGGGAATGGGTTGTCCCCTCTTTATTGATGGTGGGAATGAGTTGTCCCCTCTTCATTGATGGAGGGAATGAGTTGTCCCCTCTTCATTGATGGTGGGAATGAGTTGTCCCCTCTTCATTGATGGTGGGAATGAGTTGTCCCCTCTTTATTGATATCTATCATGATAGCACAACAAACTGTTTCATACGGAAACATATGGTTTTCTTACTTTAAACATGCATATAACATTGTGTAAAGTATCATGAAGTCCAAAAAATTAAAACCCACAATCCTCTAAAAACAGAGCCACATGGAAAGTTATTAAGTTGAAGGTAAATAGTATAAACACTGAAAATAATTAAAAAGTTAAAAAGTAAAAAGTAAAACCAGAAACCTGTATTTATATGTGAAAATCATTTTGTGGCTAATATTTATATATTATATTATATTTTCTATCCCTAGATAATATTTATAGATTATATTATATTATATTTCCTGTCCCTGGATAATATTTATATATTATATTTACTGTCCCTGGATAATATTTATATATTATATTATATTTACTGTCCCCGGATAATATTTTTAGATTATATTATATTTCTGTCCCTGGATAATATTAATCATTATATTATATGTTATTGCTGTCCCAGGATAATATTTATATATTAAATTAAATTATATTTACTGTCCCTGGATAATATTTATATATTATATTATATTATATTTACTGTCCCCGGATAATATTTTTAGATTATATTATATTTCTGTCCCTGGATAATATTATTCATTATATTATATTTTATTGCTGTCCCTGGATATTATTTATATATTAAATTAAATTATATTTACTGTCCCTGGATAATATTAATAGATTCTATTATATTTACTGTCCCTAGATAATATTTATATATTATATCATATTATATTTACTGTCCCTGGATAATATTTATAGATTAGATTTTATTTACTCTCCCTGGATAATACTTATATATTATATTATATTTACTGTCCCTAGATAATATTTACAGTGGGGTAAAAAATTATTTAATCAGCCATCAATTGTGCAAGTTCTCCTACTTAAAAAGATGAGAGAGGCCTTTTATTTTCATCAAAGGTACACTTCAACTATGACAGACAAAGTGAGAAAAAAAATGGTGGAAAATAAGTATTTGGTCAATAACAAAAGTTTATCTCAATACTTTGTTATATACCCTTTGTTGGCAATGACAGAGGTCAAACGTTTTCTGTAAGTCTTCACAAGGTTTTCACACACTGTTGCTGGTATTTTGGCCCATTCCTCCATGCAGATCTCCTCTAGAGCAGTGATGTTTTGGGGCTGTTGCTGGGCAACACGGACTTTCAACTCCCTCCAAAGATTTTCTATAGGTTTGAGATCTGGAGACTGGCTAGGCCACTCCAGGACCTTAAAATGCTTCTTACGGAGCCACTCCTTCGTTGCCCGGGCGGTGTGTTTGGGATCATTGTCCTGCTGAAAGACCCAGCCACGTTTCATCTTCAATGCCCTTGCTGATGGAAGGAGGTTTTCACTCAAAATCTCACGATACATGGCCCCATTCGTTCTTTCCTTTACACGGATCAGTCGTCCTGGTCCCTTTGCAGAAAAACAGCCCCAAAGCATGTTTCCACCCCCATCCTTCACAGTAGGTATGGTGTTCTTTGGATGCAACTCAGCATTCTTTGTCCTCCAAACACGACGAGTTGAGTTTCTACCAAAAAGTTATATTGTTGTTTCATCTGACCATATGACATTCTCCCAATCTTCTTCTGGATCATCCAAATGCTCTCTAGCAAACTTCAGACGGGCCTGGACATGTATTGGCTTAAGCAGGGGGACACGTCTGGCACTGCAGGATTTGAGTCCCCGGTGTCGTAGTGTGTTACTGGTTGTAGGCTTTGTTACTATGGTCCCAGCACTCTGCAGGTCATTCACTTGGTCCCCCCGTGTGGTTCTGGGGGTTTTGCTCACCATTCTTGTGATCATTTTGACCCCACGGGGTGAGATCTTGCGTGGAGCCCCAGATCGAGGGAGATTATCAGTGGTCTTGTATGTCTTCCATTTCCTAATAATTGCTCCCACAGTTGATTTCTTCAAACCAAGCTGCTTACCTATTGCAGATTCAATCTTCCCAGCCTGGTGCAGGTCTACAATTTTGGCCATGGTGGAGTTTGGAGTGTGACTGTTTGAGGTTGTGGTCAGGTGTCTTTTATACTGATAACAAGTTCAAACAGGTGCCATTAACACAGGTAACGAGTGGAGGACAGAGGAGCCTCTGAAAGAAGAAGTTACAGGTCTGTAAGAGCCAGAAATCTTGCTTGTTTGTAGGTGACCAAATCCTTATTTTCCACCATAATTTGCAAATAAATTAATAAAAAATCCTACAATGTGATTTTCTGGATTTTTTGTCATAGTTGAAGTGTACATATGATGAAAATTACAGGCCTCTCTCATGTTTCTAAGTGGGAGAACTTGCACAATTGGTGGCTGACTAAATACTTTTTTGCCCCACTGTATACCACAGGATCTTCTGGACCAAGGCCAAAATGTAATCACAGGCCTCGTAGAACACAGGGTCCTCTGGACCAAGGCCCACATGTAATCATAGGCCTCGTAGAATACAGGGTCCTCTGGACCAAGGCCCACATGTAATCATAGGCCTCGTAGAACACAGGGTCCTCTGGACCAAGATCGACATGTAATCATAGGCCTGGTAGACCTCATCACATAAACTTACCAGACCAATATTGTATGTGCTCTACAGTATGATGGCATTAAGCAATTAAATGTGAAATAAGTAAATGTTGATTACGACTCATAAACACACTCTCTTATATGACATAATATCCAAGAAAACATGGTGTAACAATAACTCTTCATGCAAATGCTTGTGTGTGTGTGTGTGTGTGTGTGTGTGTGTGTGTGTGTGTGTGTGTGTGTGTGTGTGTGTGTGTGTGTGTGTGTGTGTGTGTGTGTGTGTGTGTGTGTGTGTGTGTGTGTGTGTGTGTGTGTGTGTGTGTGTGTGTGTGTGTGTGTGTGTGTGTGTGTATGTCCATTGTTGTTTTGTCTAAGCTTCCCTGGTTAAGTGTAGATTTTTGTGACAAATATATTTTGGGAAAGTTGTAAAAAGAAACATATTGGAATACATGTCTGCCCTGATCAAATCAAATCAAATCAAATGTATTTATATAGCCCTTCGTACATCAGCTGATATCTCAAAGTGCTGTACAGAAACCCAGCCTAAAACCCCAAACAGCAAGCAATGCAGGTGTAGAAGCACGGTGGCTAGGAAAAATTCCCTAGAAAGGCCAAAACCCAGGAAGAAACTTAGAGAGGAACCAGTCTATGAGGAGTGGCCAGTCCTCTTCTGGCTGTGCCGGGTGGAGATTATAACAGAACATGGCCAAGATGTTCAAATGTCCATAAATGACCAGCATGGTCAAATAATAGGTCTGGGACGTCCAGTGAACAGGATTCCATAGCCGCAGGCAGAACAGTTGAAACCAAATACAAACAGTGCAGTTATTCCCTCCGCAAGGCTATCAAACAAGCTAAGGGTCAGTATAGAGACAAAGTAGAATCTCAATTCAACGGCTCAGACACAAGAGGTATGTGGCAGGGTCTACAGTCAATCACGGATTACAAAAAGAAAACCAGCCCAGTCACGGACCAGGATGTCTTGCTCCCACGCTTTGAGGACAATAAAGTGCCACTGACACGGCCTGCAACGAAAACATGCGGACTCTCCTTCACTGCAGCCGAGGTGAGTAAAACATTTAAACGTGTTAACCCTCGCAAGGCTGCAGGCCCAGACGGCATCCCCAGCCGCGCCCTCAGAGCATGCGCAGACCAGCTGGCTGGTGTGTTTAAGGACATATTCAATCAATCCCTATCTCAGTCTGCTGTTTCCACATGCTTCAAGAGGGAAACCATTGTTCCTGTTCCCAAGAAAGCTAAGGTAACGGAGCTAAACTTCATCATGAGGTACTTTGAGAGACTAGTCAAGGACCATATCACCTCCACCCTAACCCATCTGGACAAGAGGAATACCTATGTGAGAATGCTGTTCATCGACTACAGCTCGGCATTTGCACAGGGCGGGGTCTCGACCCCGCCCTGTGCAACTGGGTACTGGACTTCCTGACGGGCCGCACCCAGGTGGTGAGGGTAGGCAACAACATCTCCACCCCGCTGATCCTCAACACTGGGGCCCCACAAGGGTGCGTTCTGAGCCCTCTCCTGTACTCCCTGTTCATCCACGACTGCGTGGCCACACATGCCTCCAACTCAATCATCAAGTTTGCGGACGACACAACAGTGGTAGGCTTGATTGCCAACAACGACGAGACGGCCTACAGGGAGGAGGTGAGGGCCCTCGGAGTGTGGTGTCAGGAAAATAACCTCACACTCAACGTCAACAAAACTAAGGAGATGATTGTGGACTTCAGGAAACAGCAGAGGGAACACCCCCCTATCCACATCGATGGAACAGTAGTAGAGAGAGTAGTAAGTTTTAAGTTCCTCGGCATACACATCACAGACAAACTGAATTGGTCCACCCACACAGACAGCATCGTGAAGAAGGCGCAGCAGCGCCTCTTCAACCTCAGGAGGCTGAAGAAATTCGGCTTGTCACCAAAAGCACTCACAAACTTCTACAGATGCACAATCGAGAGCATCCTGGCGGGCTGTATCACTGCCTGGTACGTCAACTGCTCCGCCCACAACCGTAAGGCTCTCCAGAGGGTAGAGAGGTCTGCACAACGCATCACCGGGGGCAAACTACCTGCCCTCCAGGACACCTACACCACCCGATGTTACAGGAAGGCCATAAAGATCATCAAGGACAACAACCACCCGAGCCACTGCCTGTTCACCCCGCTACCATCCAGAAGGCGAGGTCAGTACAGGTGCATCAAAGCTGGGACCGAGAGACTGAATAACAGCTTCTATCTCAAGGCCATCAGACTGTTGAACAGCAACCACTAACATTGAGTGGCTGCTGCCAACACACTGACTCAACTCCAGCCACTTTAATAATGGGAATTGATGGGAAATGATGTAAAATATATCACTAGCCACTTTAAACAATGCTACCTAATATAATGTTTACATACCCTACATTATTCATCTCATATATACGTATATACTGTACTCTCTATCATCGACTGCATCCTTATGTAATACATGTATCACTAGCCACTTTAACTATGCCACTTTGTTTACATACTCATCTCATATGTATATACTGTACTCGATATCATCTACTGTATCTTGCCTATGCTCCTCTGTACCATCACTCATTCATATATCTTTATGTACATATTCTTTATCCCCTTACACTGTGTATAAGACAGTAGTTTTGGAATTGTTAGTAAGATTACTTGTTGGTTATTACTGCATTGTCGGAACTAGAAGCACAAGCATTTCGCTACACTTGCATTAACATCTGCTAACCATGTGTAGGTGACAAATAAAATTTGATTTGATTTGATTTGATTTGATTTGAAACTGGAGCAGCAGCACGGCCAGGTGGACTGGGGACAGCAAGGAGTCATCATGCCAGGTAGTCCTGAGGCATGGTCTTAGGGCTCAGGTCCTCCGAGAGAGAGAAAGAAAGAGAGAATTAGAGAGAGCATACTTAAATTCACACAGGACACCGAATAGAACAGGAGAAGTACTCCAGATATAACAAACTGACCCCAGCACCCCGACACATAAACTACTGCAGCATAAATACTGGAGGCTGAGACAGGAGGGGTCAGGAGACACTGTGGCCCCATCCGAGGACACCCTCGTACAGGACCAAACAGGAAGGATATAACCCCACCCACTTTGCCAAACACAGCCCCCACACCACTAGAGGGATATCTTCAACCACCAACTTGCCATCTTGAGACATTGCAGAGTATAGCCCACAAAGATCTCTGCCATGGCACAACCCAAGGGGGGGCGCCAACCCAGACAGGAAGATCACATCAGTTACTCAACCCACTCAAGTGATCTAATGCTGGGCAATGAGGTGGGTCTTGGATGCATCTGTCTGTTAAAAAAACACTGTCTGCCCTGATCTAATGCTGGACGATGAGCTGGGTCTTCTCTGCATCTGGCTGCTAAAAAACACTGTCTGCCCTGATCTAATGCTGGATGATGAGCTGGGTCTTGGCTGCATCTGTCTGCTAAAAAAACACTGTCTGCCCTGATCTAATGCTGGACGATGAGCTGGGTCTTCTCTGCATTTGGCTGCTAAAAAAACACTGAAACATATCTTCTGAGGGAATGGTTTAGATGAGCAGGAGAAAACAAATCCTCCAACTCCTGGACACTACTCAAAGGTCGTGAGCTCACGAGTCAGCTTATTGTCATTCACTGTTGCAGGTGTATCTCTGCAATAATTGATGAATAATGACACATTCATGATGCAACTTCACACAATGTTGTTGAAGATTATTGGGACATTATGATCATGCTTTGGGGCAATGCTTCTGGCAGCGTTGATGCAACCGAACCACGACGTTGCAACAATGGAGATGTATTTGGTATAATGAATGTATGAAAAGAAAGTAGCACACTCAAAATATGCTACCAACATTTGAATGGGTACTCCTAACCAACATTTCTATAAGCAGTGCCTTCAGATTAGAAGGAGAAGGAGAAGGAGAATGAAAAGAATAAGGAGGAGAAGAATGAGAAGAATAAGAAGAAGGAGAAGAAGATGGAGGAGAAGGAAGGTAAGAAAGAGAAGGAGGAGAAGAAGGAGAAGAAGAAGGAGAAGACGAAGAAGAAGGAGAAGAAGATGGAGGAGAAGGAAGGTAAGAAAGAGAAGGAGGAGAAGAATAAGAAGAAGGAGGAGAAGAAGGAGAAGAAGAAGAATACGAAGGAAAATAATTAGAAGGCAAAGAATAAGGAGGAGAAGGAAGGTAAGAAGGAGAAGGAGGAGAAGAAGGAGAAGAAGAAGAAGAAGGAGAAGAAGAAGGAGGAGAAGGAAGGTAAGAAGGAGGAGAAGAAGGAGAAGAATAAGGAGGAGAAGGAAGGTAAGAAGTAGAAGAATAAGAAGAAGGAGAAGAAAAAGGAGGAGAAGGAAGGTAAGAAGGAGAAGGAGGAGAAGAACGAGAAGAAGAAGAAGAATACGAAGGAAAATAATTAGAAGGCGAAGAATAAGGAGAAGAATAAGGAGGAGAAGGAGAAGGAGAAGGGGAAGAAGAAGAAGAAGGAGAAGGGGAAGAAGAAGGAGAAGGAGAAGAAGGAGAAGAAGAAGGAGAAGAAGAAGAAGAAGAAGAAGAAGGAGAAGAAGGAGAAGAAGAAGGAGAAGAAGAAGAAGAAGAAGAAGAAGAAGGAGAAGAAGAAGGAGGAGAAGAAGGAGAAGAAGGAGAAGAAGAAGAGGAAGAAGGAGGAGAAGAAGAAGGAGAAGGGGAAGAAGAAGGAGAAGAAGGAGAAGAAGAAGAAGAAGGAGAAGAAGGAGAAGAAGAAGAAGAAGAAGGAGGAGAAGAAGAAGAAGAAGAAGGAGGAGAAGGAGGCGAAGAAGAAGAAGAAGGAGAAGAAGAAGAAGAAGAAGAAGAAGGAAGAGGAGGAGAAGAAGTAGTTAGTCAGCACATTTAGTGGTTTATTTCATTTAGTAGTATAATGAATTGTTACAACTTAATGTACTAACTGTGTATTACCTGTTGTGTTTGTGTGTATATGCTACGTTGTGATTGCTACTTGGTATGTTACTTTATCCGTTGGTTCTTTGTTTGTTCAAAGTCTACATATTTCTCGTCAACACAAAACAAACTTCACACTACATTCTGAATGTCAAATGAGCATCATTTTGTATTTCCCATCTCCTCCTCACTCCAGCTACTTACCTCCTCCCTTTCTCTCTCCGAGGCTTCACATTTTCAGGCTGCTTTTCTGCCCGCCTCAAATCCAATTTCTAGTGACTAATCTGCATTTTCTTCCTCCCTGTCCTTCTAAACACTTCCCCTCATACAGTATGTTGTGCTGCAGAGTGGAGTGGGGAGGGAGGGAGATGAGGGAAGCAGAGGGCACAGCTGCAACGGTTTAACCTTCCTTGCAGGTGTTATTTATGCTCTGGCTTTTATTAGCTGTGTTTGCAGAGAAAGATAATTCTGAAAATATTCAATATTGTGCAATTTGCATAATTTAATTTGCATAGTTTTACATTTTGCCACTGGAAACAGAAACATATCCATCGTTTATTAATGGGGACGTTCTACTCTGAATGTGTCATATCGAACCACATCCACCAGCCAGCTAATTCACTACAGTCTTTTTACAGAGAAAATTAATGAAGACAAATGCTATGCTATTATTGTTTTGGAAGCATTGAATAAGGAACAAGAACAGCGATATTGTTCTGGTAACGAAGTAATTTTCCTGGTAAATGTATTGTTCTTTTAATGAAGTTAATTTTAACGTGTGTATGATATGTGTCAAGGTTATCATAATCAACAAAAACTGAAACTAAGATGAAAATTCTACGTAAAAAATGTAATTGTAAACTGAAGAAATGGCAACATTTGAAAAAGCAGAACTATTCTGAAACTTATTCTTGACTGCAGAACAAACTAAAAAAAACAATCAGAAATGTTTCGTTTTTTTTTTTATAAATTGGGCAAATATCAAATGAGGTTCTCAAGTGTTTTTCTAATAGGGTTTTCGAGCTTCTGAATGTGGTGGGTAAAAGCTGCCAGTAGATGGCGATGTTTCAAATAGGCCTGTGTTGTGCATCACTATCACTAGCTATCACTAGCTAACAGCGTAAGATGGTGATGTTTCAAATAGGCCTGTGTTGTGCATCACTATCACTAGCTATCACTAGCTAACAGCGTAAGATGGTGATGTTTCAAATAGGCCTGTGTTGTGCATCACTATCACTAGCTATCACTAGCTAACAGCGTAGAGCCAGTAGATGGTGATGTTTCAAATAGGCCTGTGTTGTGCATCACTATCACTAGCTATCACTAGCTAACAGCGTAGAGCCAGTAGATGGTGATGTTTCAAATAGGCCTGTGTTGTGCATCACTATCACTAGCTATCACTAGCTAACAGCGTAGAGCCAGTAGATGGCGATGTTTCAAATAGGCCTGTGTTGTGCATCACTATCACTAGCTATCACTAGCTAACAGCGAATAAATCGGAGGACGAAAATGGAGCATGATGAGGCCAAGCTAGAACAGCTTGTGAAGTTCCTGGAGCCGTTCACAATCCACACCGACCAACTTCAAACTGACAGCCAGTTGGTGCTGTATGTTTTCCACTGTGAGCCACACTTACAGTCTACTTCTGCAAAACAGTTTGCACAAGTACTTGTGAAGTCACTGCATGAGCACTTCGCTTGCATACTGATGGCAGCCAACTTCGATCCAACCCCTGCAGAAACTTGCCTGACAGACCCACGTGTGCCTCTTTGCAGGTTCTCCTGTAGCAGCTTGCCTGACAGACCCACGTGTGCCTCTTTACAGGTTCTCCTGTAGCAGCTTGCCTGACAGACCCACGTGTGTCTCTTTGCAGGTTCTCCTGTAGCAGCTTGCCTGACAGACCCACGTGTGCCTCCTTGCAGGTTCTCCTGTAGCAGCTTGCCTGACAGACCCACGTGTGCCTCCTTGCAGGTTCTCCTGTAGCAGCTTGCCTGACAGACCCACGTGTGCCTCCTTGCAGGTTCTCCTGTAGCAGCTTGCCTGACAGACCCACGTGTGCCTCCTTGCAGGTTCTCCTGTAGCAGCTTGCCTGACAGACCCACGTGTGCCTCCTTGCAGGTTCTCCTGTAGCAGCTTGCCTGACAGACCCACGTGTGCCTCCTTGCAGGTTCTCCTGTAGCAGCTTGCCTGACAGACCCACGTGTGCCTCCTTGCTCTGCTCAACAAAGAGGGATACACTGATTGGGGAAGCAGAGTTTGTGTGTGGCTCAGTCGGTAGAGCATGGCGCTTGCAACGCCAAGCGTCGTGGGTTCGATTCCCGCTGGGACCACCCATATGTAAAAGTAGTGGCCCCAGCCGACTTGTAAGTCGCTTTGGACAAAAGCGTCTGCTAAATGGGATATATTATATATATATTTTTTTGTACTTCAGCAAATCAAAGAGTACAGCTATGGACCAGCAGCATCCCAGAAAGATGCCAGAAGAATGAATCCAGCAATCCTCTTGACCAGCGCTTCAGAAATATAGCTTCCTTGCATCGAAGATTGTGTCTGTGTATTGCAGTGTGAGCTGTGGAAATACCTTGAAGAGGTCAAGGGGCATGTTTACAGAGTCAACCTGGCAGGGCATTAGGAGCAGTGTGAGCTGTGGAAATACCTTGAAGAGGTCAAGGGACATGTTTACAGAGTCACCTTTCCAGTTCTGACAGGCAAGGATGGCTGTTTATTCAAACCTGAGGCCTGTGACACTGGGTCGGGTTTCCAGTTCTGACAGGCAAGGATGGCTGTTTATTCAAACCTGAGGCCTGTGACACTGGGTCGGGTTTCCAGTTCTGACAGGCAAGGATGGCTGTTTATTCAAACCTGAGGCCTGTGACACTGGGGCGGGTTTCCAGTTCTGACAGGCAAGGATGGCTGTTTATTCAAACCTGAGGCCTGTGACACTGGGTCGGGTTTCTACTATTGCATCCTAGGCGTTCGTGGAGAGGATATCCTGTCTGTGGACAACTGTCATCGGGCGTGAGAAACCCGAACGAACACATCTCTGGAACGCAGAGTCTTCTTGAAGATGGACCAGACTTGTTTGGTTGAACAGACACACAAACATAAGCTGTATGCATTGTACATGGTTCATTTTATTCCATTGTTGCTAATAAAATGTGATTGAGTTGTTGTTGTTATTATTATTATTATTGTTATTAATATGACCTCCCCTAGTGTCCAACATATGAAGTACCTGGCTATATAAATACCAATGGTCATGTTACACAGGTTTGTCAAGGCTATATAATTACCAATGGTCATGTGACACAGGTGTGTCATGGCTATATAATTACCTGTGATCACATGACGCAGGTGTGTCAAGGCTATATAATTACCTGTGATCACATGACACAGGTGTGTCAAGGCTATTGAATTACCTGTGATCACATGACACAGGTGTCAATGCTATTGAATTACCAGTGAACAACTAGACAGCTGTGTCAAGGCGAGCTAATTGCTTCTCCAAAACCATGTATCTGATAGGAGTGGGACTGTTGGGGGTACTGGAGGACTTGAGTTGGGGAAACACTGGTGTAGCCAACACAATAAATGTTTTCAAACCCACAAGAGTGCCTGGACTTTGATGTTTTTATGCCATTCGGCACCCTTTGTGTATAGCATTATTCGTTTCAATAATAAATGATACATTTAATTCATAACATCCTTTTCATTGGAGACAATGTTAATGTCCTACTGGTCTGAACTGAGAGAAGGGGTGATGGCTAGGTAGTGTGATGCAAGGTCAGTGAGATATATGCTCACACCACAGAGACAAAGGTCTGCTGTAAAACTAAAACTGTCAGGATTCTATGGCATGTAGAACTACATGTGTCAGTCAGGTCTGCTGTAGAACAGGAGGTGACAGGCTGATCTGGCATGTAGAACTAGAGGTGTCAGGTTGGTCCGGCCTGTAGAACTAGAGGTGTCAGGCTGGTCTGGCCTGTAGAACTAGAGGTGTCAGGCTGGTCTGGCCTGTAGAACTAGAGGTGTCAGGCTGGTCTGGCCTGTAGAACTAGAGGTGACAGGTTGGTCCGGCCTGTAGAACTAGAGGTGACAGGTTGGTCTGGCCTGTAGAACTAGAGGTGTCAGGCTGGTCTGGCCTGTAGAACTAGAGGTGTCAGGCTGGTCTGGCCTGTAGAACTAGAGGTGTCAGGCTGGTCTGGCCTGTAGAACTAGAGGTGTCAGGCTGGTCTGGCCTGTAGAACTAGAGGTGACAGGTTGGTCCGGCCTGTAGAACTAGAGGTGTCAGGTTGGTCTGGCCTGTAGAACTAGAGGTGTCAGGTTGGTCCGGCCTGTAGAACTAGAGGTGTCAGGTTGGTCCGGCCTGTAGAACTAGAGGTGACAGGTTGGTCCGGCCTGTAGAACTAGAGGTGTCAGGCTGGTCTGGCCTGTAGAACTAGAGGTGTCAGGCTGGTCTGGCCTGTAGAACACTATGTGTCAGGCTGGTCTGGCCTGTAGAACTAGAGGTGTCAGGCTGGTCTGGCCTGTAGAACAGGAGGTGTCAGGCTAGTCTGGCCTGCAGAACTAGAGGTGTCAGGGTGGTCTGGTGTGTAGAACTAGAGGTGTCAGGCTGGTCTGGCCTGCAGAACTAGTTGTATCAGGCAGGTCTGGCCTGCAGAACTAGAGGTGTCAGGGTGGTCTGGTGTGTAGAACTAGAGGTGTTAGGCTGGTCTGGCCTGCAGAACTAGAGGTGTCAGGCTAGTCTGGCTTGTAGAACTTGATGTGTCAGGCTAGTCTGGCCTGTAGAACGAGAGGTGTCAGGCTGGTCTGGTCTGTAGAACTAGAGGTGTCAGGCTGGTCTGGCCTGCAGAACTAGAGGTGTTAGGCTGGTCTGGCCTGCAGAACTAGAGGTGTCAGGCTAGTCTGGCTTGTACAACTTGATGTGTCAGGCTGGTCTGGCCTGCAGAACTAGAGGTGTCAGGCTGGTCTGGTCTGTAGAACTAGAGGTGTCATGTCTGTTCTGGCCTGTAGAACTAGAGGTGGCAGGGTGGTCTGGCCTGTAGAACTAGAGGTGTCAGGCTGGTCTGGCGTGAAGAACTAGAGGTGTCAGGCTGGTCTGGCCTGTAGAACTGTATGTGTCAGGCTGGTCTGGCCTGTAGAACGGTAGGTGTCAGGCTGGTCTGCTGTAGAACTAGAGGTGTTAGGCTGGTCTGGCCTGTAGAACACTATGTGTCAGGCTGGTCTGGCCTGTAGAACTAGAGGTGTCAGGCTGGTCTGGCCTGTAGAAAGGTAGGTGTCAGGCTGGTCTGCTGTAGAACTAGAGGTGTTAGGCTGGTCTGGCCTGTAGGACTAGAGGTGTCAGGCTGGTCTGGCCTGTAGGAATAGAGGTGTCAGGCTGGTCTGGCCTGTAGGACTAGAGGTGTCAGGCTGGTCTGCTGTAGAACTAGAGGTGACAGGCTGGTCTGGCCTGTAGGACTAGACGTGTCAGGCTGGTCTGGCCTGTAGGAATAGAGGTGTCAGGCTGGTCTGGCCTGTAGGACTAGAGGTGTCAGGCTGGTCTGGCCTGAAGGATTAGAGGTGTCAGGCTGGTCTGGCCTGAAGGATTAGAGGTGTCAGACTGGTCTGGCCTGTAGGACTAGAGGTGTCAGGCTGGTCTAGCCTGTAGAACTGTATGTGTCAGACTGGTCTGGCCTGTAGGATTAGAGGTGTCAGGCTGGTCTGGCCTGTAGGATTAGAGGTGTCAGGCTGGTCTGGCCTGAAGGATTAGAGGTGTCAGGCTGTCTGGCCTGTAGGACTAGAGGTGTCAGGCTGGTCTGGCCTGTAGGACTAGAGGTGTCAGCCTGGTCTAGCCTGTAGAACTGTAGGTGTCAGGCTGTCTGGCCTGTAGAACTAGAGGTGTCAGGCCGTCTGGCCTGTAGGACTAGAGGTGTCAGGCTGGTCTGGCCTGTAGGACTAGAGGTGTCAGGCTGGTCTGGCCTGTAGAACTAGAGGTGTCAGGCTGGTCTGGCCTGTAGAACTAGAGGTGTCAGGCTGTCTGGCCTGTAGAACTAGAGTTGTCAGGCCGTCTGGCCTGTAGAACTAGAGGTGTCAGGCTGTCTGGCCTGTAGAACTAGAGTTGTCAGGCCGTCTGGCCTGTAGGACTAGAGGTGTCAGGCTGTCTGGCCTGGTGTCTTGTCAATCCCTGCTGTGGCTGAGGGGATTGTTGCTGCTTGCTAGCTGCTGCTGCTGTTGCTGCCAGTAAAACACATTAGCAGGGGAGAAATCAAATTGATGAGAATCGCGTGAGCTGGAGGCCACAGCTTCTGCTGGTGATTTGTTACCGAAGCTTTGCCACATTTGCCAATAGAAAACCACTTCAGTGCTGATCACGGGGGAATAACTGTAGAGAGATAGATGAGAATGGAGATTGAGTCATATTTCTCCTTCTATTGTTTACCTCCCACACACCGGTCTTCCACAGTGCTTGTGGCCAAAGACTGCTGCTGAATGGTGTCTGTGTGTGTGTGTGTGTGTGTGTGTGTGTGTGTGTGTGTGTGTGTGTGTGTGTGTGTGTGTGTGTGTGTGTGTGTGTGTGTGTGTGTGTGTGTGTGTGTGTGTGTGTGTGTGTGTGTGTGTGTGTGTTTGTGTGTGTGTGTGTATGGAGAGGTGTGTGTGTGTGTGTGTGTGTGTGTGTGTGTGTGTTTTAAAATGTCTATGTTGGCTGAAACATAGAGGTGAACATTGTAAATCGGCTCTAGTGTAACAAGCTCCATCAGAAAATGAAATAAAGAGCTTTCGGGTAACAGCTCAATCAAATGCACTGCTGACGGTTGGTGAAACGGTTGTCATGGTTTCAGTTTGAAGCAATGACTTTTGAAGTGTGTTGTTGACATCTCTCCCAGTGATCTGTTTAGAGCTTGGATGACAGCATCTCTCCCAGTGATCTGTTTAGAGCTTGGATGACAGCATCTATCCCAGTCATCTGTTTAGTGCTGGGATGACAGCATCTCTCACAGTGATCTGTTTAGAGCTTGGATGACAGCATCTCTCACAGTGATCTGTTTAGAGCTGGGATGACAGCATCTCTCACAGTGATCTGTTTAGAGCTGGGATGACAGCATCTCTCCCAGTCATCTGTTTAGAGCTGGGATGACAGCATCTCTCACAGTGATCTGATGGAAACATCTCTCCCAGTGATTTGTTTATAGCTGGGAAGACAACATCTCTCCCAATGATCTGTTTAGAACTGGGAAGACATCTCTCCCAGTGATCTGTTTAGAGCTGGGAAGACATCTCTCCCAGTGATATTTTTTGAGCTGGGGTGGCAATAGATTTGGAAAGGAATTTTAAAGTGTGAGATGGGCTTTTCCTTGCAAATATGCATCAGTTGCTTTTAAAATCTGTTTATAAATCTCTTACAGAGAGAACAACATTACCATCTCATCTCCTCCAGCGAAGCTTAATAGGTGTATATCTGTAACACTGTACTATTTATGTAATGTAACTTGTTGTTTAGTATCTTTAAATTGGAAATTCAATTTATTTGTGCACAAAAGAAATAAAACACAAAACTACAGACAAATACATGCGAAGTGAGTACCAGTGTTGTGGTGATTCAGTGTGGTTGTGGACTGTGATGTTCCACGATGTGAGTACCAGTGCTGTGTGGAAAACTTCTATCCTTCCTTCCTTCCTTCCTTCCTTCCTTCCTTCCTTCCTTCCTTCCTTCCTTCCTTCCTTCCTTCCTTCCTTCCTTCCTTCCTTCCTTCCTTCCTTCCTTCCTTCCTTCCTTCCCTCCTTCCTTCCTTCCTTCCTTCCTTCCTTACATTCCCTTCCCTTCCCTTCCCTTCCCTTCCCTTCCCTTCCCTTCCCTTCCCTTCCCTTCCCCTCACTTCCCTTCCCTTCCCTTCCCCTCCCTTCCCTTCCCTTCCCTTCCCTTCCCTACCCTTCCTTCCCCTTCCCTTTCCTTCCCTTCCCTTCCCTTCCCTACCCCTCCCTTCCCTTCCCTTCCCTTCCCTTCCCTTCCCCTCCCTCCCTCCCCTTCCCTTCACTTCCCTTCCCCTCCCTTCCCTTCCCTACCCCTCCCTTCCCTTCCCTTCCCTACCCTTCCCTTCCCTTCCCTTCCCTACCCTACCCTTCCATTCACTTCCCTACCCTTCCCTTCCCTTCCCTTCCCTTCCCTTCCCTTCCCTTCCCTTCCCTTCCCTACCCTTCACTTCCCTACCCTTCCCTTCCCTACCCTTCCCTTCCCTTCCCTACCCTTCCCTTCCCTTCCCTACCCTACCCTTCCCTTCCCTACCCTTCCCTTCCCTTCCCTACCCTTCCCTACCCTTCCCTTCCCTTCCCTTCCCTACCCTTCCCTTCCCTTCCCTACCCTTCCCTTCCCTACCCCTCTCGACCCTTCCCTACCCTTCCCTACCCTACCCTTCCCTTCCCTACCCTTCCCTTCCCTTCCCTACCCTTCCCTTCCCTTCCCTACCCTACCCTTCCCTTCCCTTCCCTACCCTTCCCTTCCCTTCCCTACCCTTCCCTTCCCTACCCTTCCCTTCCCTTCCCTTCCCTACCCTTCCCTTCCCTACCCTTCCCTTCCCTTCCCTTCCCTTATCTTCCCTGCCCTTCTCTGTATTAGCTCTGTGTGTAGTCACATCCTCATCGCTGCAGAGAAGTAGAATTGCAGCAGAGTACCTTTCCTCCACCACCCTTCCCTTCCCTACCCTTCCCTTCCCTTCCCTTCCCTTTCCCTACCCTCCCTTCCCTTCCCTTCCCTTCCCTTCCCTTCCCTTCCTTCCCTTCCCTTCCCTTCCCTTCCCTACCCTTCCCTTCCCTTCCCTACCCTTCCCTTCCCCTTCCCTTCCCTACCCTTCCTTCCCTACCCTACCCTTCCCTTCCCTTCCTTCCCTTCCCTTCCCTTCCCTACCCTTCCCTTCCTTTCCCTTCCCTTCCCTACCCTTCCCTTCCCTTCCCTTCCCTTCCCTTCCCTTCCCTACCTTCCCCTTCCCTTCCCTTCCCTTCCCTTCCCTTCCCTCCCTTCCCTTCCTTCCCTTCCCTTCCCTACCCTTCCCCCTACCCTTCCCTTCCCTTCCCTACCCTTCCCTTCCCTTCCCTTCCCTTCCCTTCCCTACCCTTCCCTTCCCTACCCTTCCCTTCCCTACCCTTCCCTTCCCTACCCTTCCCTTCCCTACCCTTCCCTTCCCTTCCCTACCCTTCCCTTCCCTTCCCTTCCTACCCTTCCCTTTCCCTTCCCTTCCCTTCCCTTCCTTCCCTTCCCTACCCTTCCTTTCCCTTCCCTTCCTTTCCCTTCCCCTTCCCTTCCCTTCCCTTCCTTCCCTTCCCTTCCCTTCCCTTCCCTTCCTTCCCTTCCCTTCCTTCCCTTCCCTTCCCTTCCCTTCCTTCCCTTCCCTTCCCTTCCCTTTCCCTTCCCCCCTTCCCTTCCCCCTTCCCCTACCCTTCCCCTTCCCTTCCCTTCCCTTCCCTTCCCTTCCCTCCCTACCCTTCCCTTCCCTTCCCTTCCCTTCCCTTCCCTTCCCTTCCCTTCCCCTTCCCTTCCCTTCCCTTCCCTACCCTTCCCTTTCCCTTCCCTTCCCTACCCTTCCCTTCCCTTCCTTCCCTTCCTTCCCTTCCCTTCCCCCTTCCCTTCCCTTTTCCTTCCCTTCCCTACCCTTCCTTCCCTTCCCTACCCTTCCCTTCCCTTCCCTTTCCCTTCCCTTCCCTTCCCTACTTTCCCTTCCCTTCCCTTCCTTCCCTTCCTTTCCCTTCCCCTTCCTTTCCCTTCCCCTTCCCTTCCTTTCCCTTCCCTTCCCTTCCCTTCCCTTCCCTTCCTTCCCCTTCCCTTCCCTTCCCTCCCCCTTCCCTTCCTTCCTTCCCTTCCCTTCCCTTCCCTACCCTTCCCTTCCCTTTCCCCCCCTTCCCTTCCCTACCCTTCCCTTCCCTTCCCTTCCCTCCCTTCCCTCCCTTCCCTTCCCTTCCCTACCCTTCCCTTCCCTTCCCTACCCTTCCTTACCCTTCCCTTCCCTCCCTTCCCTTCCCTTCCCTACCCTTCCCTTCCCTTCCCTTTCCCTACCCTTCCCTTCCCTTCCCTTCCCTTCCTTTCCCTTCCCTTCCTTCCCTTTCCCTTCCCTACCCTCCCTTTCCTTCCCTACTCCTCCCCCTTCCCTACCCTTCCCTTCCCTTCCCTACCCTTCCTTCCCTTCCCTTCCCTTCCCTACCCTTCCCTACCCTTCCCTTCCCCCTTCCCTTCCCTACCCTTCCCTTCCCTACCCTTCCCTTCCCTACCCTTCCCTTCCCCTTCCTACCCTTCCCTTCCCTTCCCTACCCTTCCCTTCCCTTCCCTTCCCTTCCCTTCCCTTCCCTACCCTTCCCTACCCTTCCCTACCCTTCCCTTCCCTTCCCTTCCCTTCCCTTCCCTACCCTTCCCTTCCCTTCCCTTCCCTTCCCCCTTCCCTACCCTTCCCTTCCCTACCCCTTCCTTCCCTTCCCTACCCTTCCCCTTCCCCTTTCCCTTCCCTTCCCTTCCCTACCCTTCCCTACCCTACCCTTCCCCTTCCTTCCCTTTTCCCTACCCTTCCCTACCCTACCCTTTCCCTTCCCTTCCCTTCCCTTCCCTTCCCTTCCCTTCCCTTCCCTTTCCCCTTTCCCTTCCCTTCCCTTCCCTTCCTTCCCTACCCCTTCCCTTCCCTTCCCCCTACCCCTCCCTTCCCTTCCCTTCCCTTCCCTTCCCTTCCCTACCCCTCCCCCTTCCCTTCCCTTCCCTACCCTTCCCTTCCCTTCCCCTTCCCTTCCCCCTTCCCTTCCCTACCCTTCCCTTCCCTTCCCCTCCCTTCCCTTCCCTTCCCTTCCCTTCCCTTCCCTACCCTTCCCTTCCCTTCCCTTCCCTACCTTCCCTTCCCTTCCCTACCCTTCCCTTCCCTTCCCTTCCCTTCCCTACCCCTCCCTTCCCTTCCCTTCCCTTCCCTTCCCTTCCCTTCCCTTCCCTTCCCTTCCCTTCCTTCCCTTCCCTTCCCTTCCCTACCCTTCCCTTCCTTCCCTGCCCTTCCCCCTACCCTTCCCTACCCTTCCCTTCCCTTCCCTTCCTTCCCTTCCCTTCCCCCTCCCTTCCCTTCCCTACCCTACCCTTCCCTTCCCTACCCTTCCCCCCTTCCCTTCCCTTCCTTCCCTTCCCTACCCTTCCCTTCCCTTCCCTACCCTTCCCTACCCTTCCCTTTCCCTTCCCTTCTTTCCCTACCCTTCCCTTCCCTTCCCTTCCCTCCCTTCCCTCCCTTCCCTTCCCTTCCCCTTCCCTACCCTTCCTTCCTTCCCCCTTCCCCCTTCCCTTCCCTTCCCTTCCCTTCCCTTCCCTTCCCTTCCCTACCCCTTCCCTTCCCTACCCTTCCCCCTTCCCCCTTCCCCCTCCCTTCCCTTTCCCTCCCTTTCCTTCCCTTCCCCCTTCCCTACCCTTCCCCCTACCCCTCCCCTTCCCTCCCTTCCCTTCCCTACCCTCCCTACCCTTCCCTTCCCTTCCCTTCCCTTCCCTTCCCTACCCTTCCCTTCCCTACTTCCCTTCCCTTCCCTTCCCTTCCCTACCCTTCCCTTCCCTACCCTTCCCTTCCCTTCCCTTCCCTACCCTTCCTTCCCTTCCCTACCCTTCCCTTCCCTTCCCTTCCCTTCCCTTCCCTTCCCTACCCTTCCCTTCCCTTCCCTTCCCTTCCCTTCCCTACCCTTCCCTTCCCTTCCCTTCCCTTCCCCCTTCCCTACCCTACCCTTCCCTACCCTTCCCTTCCCTTCCCCCTTCCCTTCCTTCTTCCCTCCCTTCCCCCTTCCCTTCCCTTCCCTTCCCTTCCTTTCCCCCTTCCTTTCCCTACCCTTCCTTTTCCCTTCCCTTCCCTTCCCTTCCCTACCCTTCCCTTCCCTCCCTTCCCCCTTCCCTTCCCTACCCTTCCCTTCCCTACCCTACCCTTCCCTTCCCTACCCTTCCTTCCCTACCCTTCCCTTCCCTTCCCTTCCCTTCCCTTCCCTACCCTTCCCTTCCCTACCCTTCCCTTCCCTACCCTTCCCTTCCCTTCCCTTCCCTTCCCTTCCCTTCCCTACCCTTCCCTTCCCTTCCCTTCCCTTCCCCCTTCCCTACCCTTCCCTTCCCTTCCCTACCCTTCCCTTCCCTTCCCTTCCCTACCCTTCCTTTCCCTACCCTTCCCTACCCTTCCCTTCCCTTCCCTTCCCTTCCCTTCCCTTCCCTTCCCTTCCCTTCCCTTCCCTTCCCCCTTCCCTTCCCTTCCCCTCCCTTCCCTTCCCTTCCCTTCCCTTCCCTTCCCTTCCCTTCCCTTCCCTTCCCTTCCCTTTCCCCCTTCCCTTCCTTCCTTCCCTTCCCTTCCCTACCCTTCCCTTCCCTTCCCTTCCCTTCCCTTCCTTCCCCCTTCCCTACCCTTCCCTTCCCTACCCCTTCCCTTCCCTTCCCTACCCTCCCTTCCCTTCCCTTCCCCCTTCCCTTCCCTTCCCTACCCTCCCCTTCCCTTCCCTTCCCTTCCCCTTCCCTTCCCTTCCCTTCCCTTTCCCTTCCCCTTTCCCTTCCCTTCCCTACCCTTTCCCTTCCCTTCCCTTCCCTTCCCTACCCTCCCTTCCCTTCCCTACCCTACCCTTCCCTTCCCTTCCCTTCCCTTCCCTTCCCTTCCCTACCCTTCCCTTCCCTTCCCTTCCCTTCCCTTCCCTTCCCTTCCCTACCCTTCCCTTCCCTTCCCTTCCCTACCCTACCCTTCCCTTCCCTTCCCTTCCCTTCCCTACCCTTCCCTTCCCTACCCTTCCCTTCCCTTCCCTACCCTCCCTTCCCTTCCCTTCCCTTCCCTTCCCTTCCCTTCCCTTCCCTACCCTTCCCTTCCTTCCCTACCCTTCCCTTCCCTTCCCTACCCTTCCCTTCCCTACCCTTCCTTTCCCTACCCTTCACTTCCCTACTCTACCCTTCCCTTCCCTACCCTTCCTTCCTTACATTCCCTTCCATTCCCTTCCCTTCCCTTCCCTTCCCTTCCCTTCCCTTCCCGTCCCTTCCCTTCCCTTCCCTTCCCTACCCTTCCCTTCCCTTCCCTACCCTTCCCTTCCCTTCCCTTCCCTTCCCTACCCTTCCCTTCCCTACCCTTCCCTTCCCTTCCTTCCCTACCCTACCCTTCCTTCCCTCCCTCCC